>NC_142767.1:19439339-19624339 GCF_054948205.1 Urtica dioica subsp. dioica
AGTTACGTTCCAATTTATGATGCATGAAAAAATCTATAACCTCACTTTTTAAGCAACATGAATCTGTGCCACTTTTTAACTAAAGAGAATACCTATTTGTTCTGTGTAGCATCATATTTCCATTTTTCTTTATCTTCCAAACATAATTTAACATATTAATTACATTTCTAAGAAAGTATAAGTTGCTACTTTATGACTCTGACTAAGCCATGCTTCTAGGAAGTATGCACGCGAGACTCTTAGTTAGTGTAAAGTGTAATCTAAAGATGTATATAAAGTTATTTGCTGTTAACTTCTAATCAAAATTTGTTTGTCACTGTTAATTTCAATTGTAAATATCGGTTTGATAAATTAGAGAGTCAACTGTTTTCTAATAAAGAAAATTACTTAAGAAAACACAATTTTTTTTCAACATACAGTTCGATTAATTATAACTCGATATTTTTTTTTATAGAAATAACTATATATTCTGTTATATAGTTCTTTCTATAAGTGTGTGATTGTAGAGGGGTTTTTTTTTTTTAAATGCTTAAGAAATTTCGGTTGCGTCGATTTCAATTCAAATCATTAATATTACACTTAAAATCACTTTGCTTTGATTAAAATTATTGATTCGTTAGATCATCCCTAGACGAAGCCCGTGACTTTAAAATTTCAATCCAAAACAAATTCTCTTTTGAAGCGAATGCGATGGTACCTTTTGCGATTTCAACATTTGGTGACAACAACATGGACCAAGAGTAAGACATCATTTGCCACGTGGAAATAGTGCAATATAAGCGTGCTTATCACGCTCTTCTATCCAGAGGCTTTGAGATCTACTTTTATCGTTCATCCTGGGCCTAAGTCCTAAAACCTCCCATAGATTGCAGCAATTAGGCCTACAATATAAGTGGGCTTGTTCACGAGTCCACTGGAATATGCAAAATTATAACTATTTATCTATATGTACATCTATGAATATCTATGATTCCATAGTCCTTCAAAACAAGGATTAAAATACCGATGAAACAACTTTGATTTACTAGTAACTCACATTTTGTTGAGGTGCTCTCTGATTTTTTGTTTTAGAGCATAGCGTAAATATATATACATTTATATATACTGCACATAAATATAAAATTAAAATGAAATTTTTTGAGTATTTGCAGTATATGTGCAGTGTTTGCGATATTTGAGAAAATATTAGTTTAAACGAATGCAGTATGTGCGATATTTTCGATATACCTGCAATATTTGTGATATTTTAAGAATATATACGGTATTTAAGGCGCGAGTATTTTGAGCATTCTATTGATTTAAATTACATTGACTGAATTTATAAATTACAAAATTTCTGTGTGTGTGATTAAAAGTTGGACAAGTATATCTTCTATTGTTTTCTGGCCTAAAATATCCAATAAAACATTATTAAACTCAATCAGACTCTAGAACTATTTGTCTACCAGCTTACAAACTCTAAGAATACTCCCAGTCCCGCACAGAGGAAGCTTCAGACCTGATCAAACTCGCATCATGAGAGTAAATGGACTATAGAAATAATACTTTTGATATTAAATGGATTAACATGGTATTTTATAAATTAAAGTTAAAAAGTTGGTATAATTCTACACGAACCACCGATACTTGAAAAATATACCAGACATGTTAAGTAGTGTATTTTGCTTTGATAGATAAAATATTATAATCTGAAAATAATTTAGCATCAAAGGTTTCAACTTTAGTTTTTATTCTCTCTGGAAATTGTTATAAAGCCATTCATTTATATATTTAAAAAATAGTCAAACTAAAATATATTTGCTTTAAAATTTGTGTATATACAAACTCATCATACAAACAAATAACAAGTGCCATATAAAATATTATTTTACTAATTTACTAATAAAATACAATTGTGCTATATTATCATTGAGAAATTGACATCAATAATATCATTTGTTTGTCACTTATCAAAAATCAAATATTGACATGTTTAGTTCCAAATTAATCACGAATTGAGTTAATTTCTTGACACATTAGTCATAAACTGGTTGCAATTCGTGATCGATTTGATAGTATATACGTCAATATTTGAATTTTAGTTGATTTTTGATAAATGACAAATAAATGTTATTATTACTGTGAAATTCTCATTACTAACTATTTTGTAATCCATATTTATATTAAATGCTGTCATTTCATTTTCTCTTTGATAAATCAGTAAAAAAAAATAACCCCCATTGGCCTACCTATTCATGCCGATACCACAATTGATTATTACCTCATCTCTTCTCCGAGCCAATTTAAATTTCAATGCAAACAAACAAACAAAAAAACTAAAAATGTGTGTATTAGAAACACTCTCTCGTGACGTATCACGAGGAAACTCCACCACCCAATTTTGAAGAGCGTGGCGTCCACAAGTCCCAGTTCATCACTTTTGCAAAAACTAAAAAACGATTTATATAAACCATTATCGCTGCTTGAAGTGATTAAATAAACACACACATAGATAGAGAGAAGAGCTAGAGTCATGGATTCAATGGCAATTGGGTTAGGGTCGTCGTATGGGAAATATCCATGCATGGACGGTAATTTGAAGAGAAGAGACAAGAATAATATGGGAAGAAAGAGAGTGGTGGTAGTGAGAGCAGAAAGTGGTGAGACCATAAATCCAGAGATCAGAAAGAGTGAAGCTAAAGTGGTTGACTCCGTTCTAGTTACCGAGCTCGCCAAGCCTCTCACCGCTTATTGCAGGTAATCCTCATGAAAAAAAAAAAGAGATTTGTAACTGACTAAGCCTATTCAAACTTAAGAATTTCATTTTGTCATACGTTTCAGATTTTTTTGATTTCTAGCCATTTTGCTTATGTGGCACATTGTTTATACCATTTTTACCCTTATTAATTAATTAATATAATTTATTTTCGAAATTAATAAAATCTTATTTATTATTCAAAATCCCTAATTATTAGGATCTCATATATCTCACTCACTCTATCTCTCTCTCTCTCTCTCTCTCTCTCTCTCTCTCTCTCTCTCTCTCTCTCTCGTCACATTTTTTAGCCATGGACAAAGATCAAAAACATAAAAACGCAGTTAATAGTCGTTAATAACTGTTAATAGGTTTCTGCTTCAACTAATAGTCGGTAATAACTGTTAATAGGTTCTTGGTAGAAACCTATTAACAGTTATTACCGACTATTAACTGCGATGTTGTTTTTTTTTCAACTTTCGTTATGGCTAATAATGTAACGAGAGAGAGAGAGAGTATTTAGGTATAAATAAGTTATTTTCATTTAATTATTTTTGGCAAAGAATTAGGGGAAAAAAATAAGGGTAATTATGTCTTATTACATCAAAGATTGGCTAATTATCAAATATTACTAAAACGTTGGCTATTTCACAATTCTAAGTTTTAAAAAGGCTAGTAAACTAGAGCCCCAAAAAAAAAGTATAGAAAAATAGTTATTTGAAACTAAAAGCTTAATAAAATAGTTAAACTCACACGTTGTTAAATAAAAATTTGCACATATTAAATTTTTTGACAATTTATATAAATAATTTATCACATTTTAGCTTACTCACTAATTTTAGACAATTTTTTGCTATGTTACGAATTCATTAATTTCAATTAGTTATTTAGCTTTATTTATTGTTGACACGAACAAAAATTTAGGCTCAACTAATATAAACCCAAACATATAGATGACAACCAAGTTAAAAATAATAGTGTCTCATGTGACTTCAATCGGTTTCTTACACTCATCTATACTTCTATGTTTAGACTAGTTTTATTCAAACCCAAACATTTTAAATTGAAATAAACATTAAATTTGGGAACCCTGTACAAATTTCTCGAAACCAGAGAATTTTTCCTTATGGTTTTAATCAGATCGGAATTTTAGATACTTTTGGATAATACTTTTAATTTTTTTTTTATTCAGAAACCTAGTCGAAAACCATGGTTAATTTTTTTTCAAGCTGTATCAGAACGGAACTTCCGTTCCAATTTAACACTCAGACGTAGCGTCATTCAAAATTTCAACTATCGGCTAATTTTCTGATGTAGTTCTCATTTGTGTTTGAAAAAATTCCTATTTTTACCTTACTAACTACATGTTACTCGTGACTTTCTGAGTCTGGAGCTTTCACTTCTAACCTAACAAAATAATTCTACAGACCAGATAAATTACGCACAATGTATAATATATATTGTTACGGGGTAAATTAGTCAGACTCCGATCTGGCTAGTCGGACTACCGAGCAGAAATATGAATCCAGCACCGAGCTCAAGTTAAGTAAACCCAAGGGCCATCCATTGAAAAGGAACGAACCGTTCATAAGTTAAGAACGAAACCCACCGATCAGAACTTCGAAGAGAAGAGAAGAACGTGGGTCAAAGACTAGTCAAAACTAATAGAAAACATGTTTCAAGCTCTAAAACGCACACCTCGACGGTTCAGGAACCACACGAGGAGCATTAACCGCCCACCTCAGAGAGAGGCGAAAGGCAGTTATCCATAACCGTCCAGAACGTGGGATTGATCACCCCACGTTCCTCAAAATAACCGTCAAAGACACGACCAGATGAGTATAAATAGAGGCAGCAGCACAGAACGAGACACGGACTTTTTTACACACTTTCTTTCACTTGAAATCTCTAGAAAACATTGCTCTCTTGTATTAGATTCGTCTGTATAAAGAGAAAGTCTTGCCTAAATCACCTCTGTACTCGGAGGCTTTGTACTCGGAGTCAGTGTATTTTCGTGAGATATTGTTGTACTAATTTTACAGGTCAACAGTTGGCGCTAGAAGGAGGGGGACCAGCTGAAGAATATGGCTAGTTCGTCCGCACCCGTGAACGCTGTCTCTAACCAGGAGACGGAGATAGAGCACCATAACCGCACCCTGCCTCTCACCTCGGAAGAAATAGCTGAACTCCTTCCGGAACCCAGCCTCGAAGAACAATTCAGACAGATGCAAGAGCGTCTCTCGGTCTTAGAGGCAAATAACAGGGATTTGAAGAGAAGGTTGCAGGAAAAGAGGGTCACACTGCGAAGCGCGATAGTGATCCCAGATGAAGAGCCCTCGCACCGATCAGGGAAAGAACCCATCGGACGAGATCCGCAGGTTAAGAAACCTCGGAAACATGCCAGAGATCGGTATGAGAGGATGGAAGATGTTTCTGAGTCCGAGAAGGAGCAGTACAGTCAGGAAAAGATTCCTGATCGGTACCAGCCCAGCACGGACAAAGGACATTCAAGCACTTTCAGGCACAGCTTAGAAAGCTCGGAGACCGAAGACAGTGCAAGCACCAACAAAACAAATCTTAGAAGATTGGAACGTCGGATTGAAGAGGTAGCCCTAGGTCAGAAGGAGTTTGTTCCAAAGGTCGGAGAAGCTATCTCCCCGTTCACGGCCCGCGTATTAGAACACCCGTTGCCTGATCGGTTTAGGATGCCAAGCATCCCAGTATACGATGGAAAGACCGACCCGGGAGACCATATAGACACATTTTCCTCTTGGATGCTGCTGCAAGGAGCCGGACCAGAAGTTATGTGCAGAGCCTTCTCTATCACTCTGACTGGCTCAGCCAAAAGATGGTACAGAAAATTAAAGCCAAACTCCATAGGATCCTGGAAACAGCTGTCTAGAAAATTCATGGAACAGTTTGTCGGCTCCAGTTCAGGAAAAACTCCCAAAGAAAGACTGCTGGCGGTAAGACAAACCCATGACGAGTCTCTAAAAGATTTTATTAATCGATACTCGGAACAAGCACTTCAGGTTGATGATCTGAACGAAGACTTTAAGCTCTTCGGGATCTCTTCCGGCGTCCGAACAGAATCAGAATTCTGGTGGTCTCTTCAGAAGACTAGTCCAAAGGACTACAACGATTTCTTGAAGAGAGCTCAGAAATATATCAACGCGGAGGAAGCAAGGCTGGCGGCAAGAAAAGCAAAGCCGCCGAAGAGCTACCGAGAAGAGCATAGGGAACGACATTCTGAGGACCACCGCCCACCGAAGAAGAGCCGGTCAGGAGCAGGACCTCTGAAACATTTTTCCAGTAAGTTCGATAAATATCATAAGCTCAATGCCCCGATAGAGGAGATATTTAGTCTTACACAGGACAATGAAGATTTCCCTAAGCCAAAGCCGATCAAGAAAGATATCTCAAAGAGAGACAAAACAAAATATTGCGCTTTCCACGCGGACATCGGTCACCGTACTGCCGACTGTTTCAACCTCAAAGAGGCCATAGAAGCTCTAATCCGAAGAGGAGCGTTGAAGAAATTCAAGGCCGAGCAATGGGAGCAAGAGGAGCAGAGAGGTGAGGCATATGCCGAAATCTCACTCATAGTCGGAGGACCACATGTGGGAGGAACTTCAAGGAGCGCTCAAAAAAGCTATGTAAGGGAAGCCTACGCAGGACCCCGACAGATCTTGTTTACAGCCGAGCAGAGGCCTAACAAGATAGCCAAGTCTAGCTCGGAGCCTATTACCTTTACAGCAGAAGATGCTCGGTGGGTGATGTATCCTCACAACGATCCACTGGTCATTTCGGCCTTAATCGGCAACAGGAACGTACACCGGATTTTGGTGGACACTGGAAGCGCTGTTGACGTACTCTATGAAGACACGTTCAACAAGATGGGTCTTAAGCAAGACACGTTGGCTCCTTCCCCTGAGAACCTCTATGGCTTCACGGGAGATTCAGTCCAGCCCAAGGGATTAGTCTCACTCCCAATAACTGTGGGAGAAAACTCGAGGAGTAAAACCATCAACACAACATGGATAGTGGTCCCCGGAAAATCTTCATTCAATGCGATCATTGGCAGGCCAACCTTGCAGTCCCTCGGGGCCGTTGCGTCGGTGGAATATTTGAAGATGAAGTTCCCTACCGAGCACGGGATATGTGAAGTAGTCGGAACTCAGGCTATCGCAAGGAGCTGCTATGCGAATTATCTCAAAGAGAGCCAGGACAAAGATGTTCACAAGGTTATGATGATCGATCCAGATTTTGACCCACGCCTCCCGAGCCGAGAAGAAATTGGCCCAGGAGACGAAGTCGAGGAAGTCGCCCCAGATCCAAAGCAACCTGAGAAGAAGCTCAAGATTGGAAAATATCTTGAATCAGGTACCAAAAGTAACTTAATTACTCTCCTATCTAATAGTTTAGATATATTTGCCTGGTCGCAGTCCGACATGACAGGGATAGATCCTCAAATAGCATGTCATAGGTTAAATATAGATCCTAAAGAAAAACCTATCAGACAGAAAAGAAGAGCTTTAAACTCCGAAAGGTATACTGCTCTGAAGGAAGAAGTAGACAAACTGATTTCTAACGGATCAATAAAAGAAACTAAATATCCTAAGTGGGTGGCCAACCCCGTCTTGGTCAAGAAACCCAACGGGAAATGGAGAACTTGTGTGGATTTTACAGATCTGAACAAGGCTTGCCCAAAGGATAGTTTTCCTATGCCGATAATTGATCAGTTAGTAGACGCCACGGCAGGTCATGAAATCCTAAGTTTTATGGATGCCTACTCTGGCTACAATCAAATCCCTATGTATGGTCCCGACCAGGACCACACGGCATTCATAACTGATCGAGGGCTATACTGTTATACGGTAATGCCTTTCGGGTTAAAAAATGTTGGAGCAACATATCAAATATTAGTAAATCGAATGTTCGCCGAATTACTCGGGATCACAATGGAAGCATACATTGATGACTTGTTAGTTAAGAGCCGAAAAATAGTTGAACATACGAATGATCTTAGAAGATCATTCGAACTGTTAAGGCAATATCGCATGAAATTAAATCCTCTAAAATGTACATTTGGTGTCTCCGCAGGAAAATTCTTGGGTTTCATCGTTCATGAACGAGGCATTGAAGTGAATCCAGAGAAGATCACAGCCCTATGGAACATGAGACCACCACGAAACATCAAAGAAGTGCAAAAATTGACGGGATGCATAGCTGCACTAAGTCGCTTTATCTCTCGGTCTACCGACCGAAGTATTCATTTCTTCAATATACTCAGAGGCTCCAAGGAATTTGAATGGACCAAGCAGTGCGACGAGAGCTTCGAATCTCTAAAGGAACACTTGGCATGGCCTCCGACTTTGAGAAAAGTACAGGAGGGAGAGCCCCTGGAGATCTACCTAGCCGTCTCGGAACATGCAGTAAGCTCAGCGCTGATCAAGAATGAGGGAAAACACCAAGTCCCGGTTTATTATACTTCGCGGCGTCTTAACGAGGCAGAAGGAAGATACCCGGAACTCGAAAAGCTAGCTTTCGCCCTCATCACTGCTTCTCGGAAGCTAAAACACTACTTCCTTGCACATCCGATTACGGTCCTCACCAATTTCCCACTGCGCCAGGTGCTGCAAAAGCCTGACGTATCCGGAAGGCTAATGAAATGGTCAATTGAGTTGACACAATATGACATACACTTCAGCCCCCGACCAGCAATTAAAGGACAAGCAGTCGCCGACTTCATTGCAGAGTTCACATACAGGCCAGTCGAATTCCCGATTTGGGACATGTATGTAGACGGAGCAGTCAACGAAAAGGGGTCCGGGGTCGGAATTGCGCTATCCAGTCCAGAAGGAGACAAGGTAAAATTCGCTTTAAAATTCGATTTTAATACTTCGAACAATGAAGCTGAGTACGAAGCTATGATACATGGGCTGTAAATAGCAAAAGATTTAGAAATCAAAAAGCTCAAAGTATATTCGGATTCTCAGTTAATTGTTAATCAAATGAAATGTGAATTTCAGGCAAAAGGCGAAAAGATGTCGCTATATGCCGAGAAAGCTAAAAACTTAGCAAACGAATTCGAACTTTGCGAGATCACCCAAGTCCCAATAGCCATGAACGTAGAGGCCGACGCATTAGCAAAGCACGCCACTCAAGGATCAGACTCGGAGTCAATCCCAGTGATCAAAATTGGGCAGCCCAGCATCGAGCAGGCCACCCACGTGCTTCATATCGAGCAACGAAAGTCTTGGCAAACTCCGATCAGGAAATACTTGCAGCAGGGAACTCTACCCAACGACAAAAATGAGGCTAGAAGTTTGAAGTTCAGAGCCGCCCGATATTTCCTCGAAGGTCAGAATCTCTACAAAAGGGGATTTTCCCAAGCTCTACTCAAGTGCCTAGATGAAGACGAAGCCGAGTACGCTCTCAAAGAAATCCATGAAGGGATATGCGGAAGTCACATCGGATGCGAAGCATTGGCGCAAAAGATCATCCGACAAGGACTCTACTGGCCGACATTAAAAGCCGATGCACGGCACATGACGCAAAGATGCGTCAAGTGTCAAAAGTTCTCAAACATCCCGAGGTTTCCACCTAATTCGCTCATCACCCTCTCATGCCCGATCCCATTCGCAGAATGGGGAATAGACCTAATCGGAGCTTTGCCAACAGGCCGAGGAGGATGCAGGTATGCGATTGTAGCCATCGACTATTTTTCAAAATGGGTTGAAGCCGAACCCTTAAATAAAATAACGGCCCATGCAATTGAGAAATTCGTATGGAAAAATATCATTACTCGTTTTGGAATACCAGTCAAAATTGTATCCGACCACGGAACCCAATTCGACTGCGATTCCTTCAAAAGCTTTTGTGAAAAATATGGCATTAACAAAGTTTTTTCTACACCAGTCAGACCACAATCCAATGGATTGGTGGAGGCCGTCAACAAAACAATAAAACACGGCCTGAAAACAAAGTTAGACGAGCAAAAGTCAGAGTGGGTGGATATGCTTCAAGAAGTCCTCTGGTCATACAGGACCACCGAGCACTCCGCAACTGGCGAAACACCTTTCTCTCTCGTATACGGTTCCGACGCGGCCATACCGACCGACGTCTTAATACCAACAATGAGAAGAGAAAATTACTCAACAAAGGTAAACAACGACATGCTTGAAATTAGTCTAGACCTGTTAGAAGAAAAAAGAGAAAACGCCAGATTGAGAAATCTAGAACGCCAGATTGAGAAATCTAGCTAACCAGCAAAAGGTTTCTCGGTATTTCAACAGGAGAGTCCGACCAAGATCATTCAAAGTCGGCGACAAAGTCCTCAGAAGAGTTTTTCTCCACACCAAAATCCATCAGGAAGGAGCCTTCAACGCAAACTGGGAAGGACCCTACATCATCCGAGAAGACTTCGGAAACGGGGCCTACCGACTACAACAGTTGAGCGGCGATATGGAGAAAAACCCCTGGAACGCTGAGCACCTTCGCCAATTTTACGTTTGACTTGTTTATTTGTTAATCTTTCAAAAAGCGGCTTGATCGCAGGTATCGCGTTTACATTTTCAAAAAGCGGCTTGGTCGCATGAATTATGTTTACTTGTTAAATTTTCGAAAAGCGGCTTGGTCGCACGTACATATGATTTCAAGTAATTTTCTATCTTTCAATTTTCTACTCGGAGTTTCGAGTAATCACGTGCTTATAATTTCAAGTATTTGTTCATTTTTCTTTCCTCTGCTCGTAATTACTTATGTATCGCGTTATGTATTACTTATCACACTATATATTATTATCTTTCAAAATTTCGACAAAGTAAACTGGGCAGCTAGATAACTAACGAACAGTTTTTAGAAAATATACCTAGTAATAGTAATACTTTACTCTACCAAAATTTTGAAACTAAATTTACACAAAATATAGATCCGACCAAGGATCATTTGTTCAAATCCCGAAAGGGAAAAACGAAAATTACATAATAAAAATCCGACCTCAGATCATTTGTTCAAAACCCAAGCGGGTTAGCAGAAATCAAAATAAAACAACAACAAAGACAAATTCTACTCCTGGTCGCCTTCTTCGCTAGCCCTCGACTCCGAGTCGAGATCGAGATCCGTCGCATCCAGAGTAGGATTCTTCGGACCAAGAAGTCGAACAGCCTCGGTCATCCCAGCGGTATAGAGATCATCGCGCATATCACGATAATCGTCGGAAGCTTTGTACTCTTCCACCGCCGCTAAACGAGCAGCCTCGAGGTCTTCTCGGAACTTTCGAGTTAACTCATACCTAACCTTGGCTGTCTCATCCCTGACAACATCTCTCTCCTTGAGAAATCGATCATTCCTTTGTCTCAAGGAGGTGAGCTCGGAGCCTAGCAGTCCGACAAGACCGGTCATACTGACAAAATTCTGCAACGATCAAACGATCAGCCACAATGAGTTATCAAAAGGGAAGAGGTACCGACTAGACGAGTCAAAACTTACCGAAATCGCCAAGTCAGTGGCCTGGTTAAGCCTCTCCAAAGGCTCGAGCCTGAGAACCTCCTGAGCCTTCTCGGCAGGGAAACGCTCGCGGAAGAAAGAAACGACCGGAGCCAAAGGATCGGAGGCAGAGGAAGGCTCGGCCAAACCCTTAACGGGAGAAGAGCTCAGAGGCTCCGAGACCTTCGAAATCGACGAGGACGCCCGCTTGCCGGCCGTCGAAGCCTTAGAAGCCTTGACGCGTTTCGGATTGGGAGGGATCAGCTCGGGAGCGGATTTCTTTTTTGCCATCTGGGCGATCTCTGTTAAGAAACGAAAATGAAAATGAGAAAAGAACATATGTAAGCTGAGAAAGGACAGGTAAAATACTTACTTGAATAAGGGTAATAATAATATTGGTCGAGCAGGTCCGGGTCCGATAACAAAAACGTCGACCGATCAGCCTCTGAAAGATCAAAAATTTCCGAGTGAAGTGGTCGCTCCTCCTCGGAATATTGCGGAAGGGAACCTGGAACCAAACATAAAACATATAAAAACCCAGAACAAAAGCCCGGCTCAGATTATCAAACAAGAATTCTGGACCAAAATCACACCCAATTCCGAGAACGGAGCCCTTATGGGGCACCTTTCATAAGAAGCGTTCCCTTCAACCCAAAAGAAATGATCTTTCCAATTTTTCTGGCTGGTCGGCAGGCGAGTAACCACCTTAGAATGATCGTCATTAGCCCGAGCATAATAGTAACCATGCTGCCCTGGGGCCGACTTAAACGAGTAGTATTGTGAGAAATCTTGCAAAGTGACAGGGCGATCATAAATTTTCGCCCACAGCACGGCCATCCCGACGAAGATTTTATACACATTGGGAACGAGCTGGGTAAGAGAACAACCCAGGTCGGAAACGAACTGGGAAATGAGAGGATGCATTGGCAACCCTCCGATCACGTTCAAAATGGCCCTATTGAACGCAATCTTTCCAACAGGAGGCTGATCGGCTCTCTCGTGCTCCAAAGGTGCCGAGAGGATAATTCCATCAGCTATCTCAAATTCCTCCCTCAACCCTTGTAGATATTTCTCGGTAACCCGAGAAGTCCAAACCTTGGCCGAAAACTGGCCCTCTTTCCGTTCAAAAACCAGGGCCTCTTCCTCTTCCTCTGGAAGATCAACCCCAAAGGTCCTCCCACTTGGACCCGGAATGCCTTGAGAACAGCCCTCTCCTCGGTCTTGCGAAAGAGAAAGGCTCGTCGTATCACGAGATTCCGACCCGCTCTCCCTCGAAGAATCGGACGAGGACGATATCTCCACGACCATAGTGTCCCTACACGACAGGGAAGACGAGTCAAAAACCTTTTTCTCGGTATCAACCCCCTCGGACTCAGGATTGGGAGGCACGCATGATTCATCATATGCCATTACAGGACGGTCCCATCCAATCTCTGGGACATGATACCACACGGGACTTCTGAGGAAAGGAAACTTGGACCCATCCAACAAGGTAACACTATCGGGATCAGGTTCCGATCGCCGAACGACGCGAGGATCGAAGCTTAGATCAGGACGCGCAAGTCCACCCATAGCCCTAATGAAGTTGAGAAACTAAGATTCCTAAAGTCCGAAGGATCCGAATACAATAAATAAAGAAGATATCGATCGCCGAACAACGATCTCAAAACAGAAGGAAGGTATCAAAACAATGAAAAAAGAACAGACCTTACCCGCGAAATTGAAGATCGGAAGATCCGAGCAAAAACGAAAAAGCCAAAAGCACAATCTGAATAAGCAGATCAAGCCGAGAACGCTCTGAGACCAGAATTTAGAAGAAAAAGCGAAATGAAGTCAAAAGGTGAGGAAATGCCTTATATAAAGACTTCATGAACGGTGAGGATTAAGCTTGTCCAGGAAGCCAAACACATCTGACCGTCGAAGCAAAAGACGCTACGGTTCAGAAAGGCCAGATGACAAACGACGTCGTCCTGTAAAAAGAAAAGAATGAAGAGTTCTACTCGGATCATCCCGAGACGAGTAAGCAAAGATGAACACGGTCACGAAGCAAACCGAAATAGTTCCTTACCATTTTTGCTAAAGAAAAAACTAAGAAACTGGAGGGCAGCTGTTACGGGGTAAATTAGTCAGACTCCGATCTGGCTAGTCGGACTACCGAGCAGAAATATGAATCCAGCACCGAGCTCAAGTTAAGTAAACCCAAGGGCCATCCATTGAAAAGGAACGAACCGTTCATAAGTTAAGAACGAAACCCACCGATCAGAACTTCGAAGAGAAGAGAAGAACGTGGGTCAAAGACTAGTCAAAACTAATAGAAAACATGTTTCAAGCTCTAAAACGCACACCTCGACGGTTCAGGAACCACACGAGGAACATTAACCGCCCACCTCAGAGAGAGGCGAAAGGCAGTTATCCATAACCGTCCAGAACGTGGGATTGATCACCCCACGTTCCTCAAAATAACCGTCAAAGACACGACCAGATGAGTATAAATAGAGGCAGCAGCACAGAACGAGACACGGACTTTTTTACACACTTTCTTTCACTTGAAATCTCTAGAAAACATTGCTCTCTTGTATTAGATTCGTCTGTATAAAGAGAAAGTCTTGCCTAAATCACCTCTGTACTCGGAGGCTTTGTACTCGGAGTCAGTGTATTTTCGTGAGATATTGTTGTACTAATTTTATACAGGTCAACATATATGTATACATATATGTATTCGCAATGATCGAAACGCTATATAAACAATGAGTTTGGTTTGTTGTGTGACCATATATTTTCAGGTGTTGGAGATCAGGAACTTTCCCTTTATGTGATGGTTCTCATGTGAAGCACAACAAAGCTACCGGCGATAATGTGGGCCCACTTCTCCTCAAGAAGCAATAGCGTCCGCTTTCTTTCATTATTGTCCATTTATTTCAAAGTTTGTGTTTTGTAATAAGGAAAGACAAGTTTTTTTGTATTATTAGCAGAAACGAGTTTTGCGGACGAGTTATTGTCGGGTTTAGATTTTATGGCACACCACGCATACTCTTTTCATATGCTCATTTATCTATTTGTTGGAACTCTTGCAGTTTTTTTTCCCTTATTATATAAATATGTGATATAAATATAATTGCATTAATGTACTATAATGAGTTGTTATCGCTCATAAGTCATAAACTCATAAGAAATAACATTTGAAAATTTGAACCCATATTTATGTTGACCTTTAATTCATCGTCACTAGACTAAACTTCTGTCTTACATTAATGATACTATTTCGGCCACGCGTAAACACCATTAAATAAGCTGTAAAGGCGAGACAATGTCACATTATGGAATTGTAATTTTCTGCGGGGGAAAAAAAACGTGTTTGAATTGTTGAAAAGTCGAAAACTACACTTTGTCATAAGTTTTGTCCTTTAATTAACCTTTAACCTTTAACCTTTTGCCATATGAATGTATGGCACTAATATTTCCAACTATTTTTATTCTCAGCATATTCCATCAAAATAGGGTAAATATAAATTGCTCTATCCCACATATATGGCGTTTAATTATCCAATTTGTGTGGCACTTTACTTGCAACAAAAATATATATAATTTAATTAATTATATTTTGATGTGAATTTGTACTGATACAAATGAATATAAAAGATTTGGTTTGGTAAAATTTTGATAATTAATTTGTAATACATGACTAATTTGTAATTAAAGTCAACCGACAAGTTCCATTTAGTATTAATCATAATTAAACTCCATTACAACTCAACCATACAATAATTAGAGGTCCTTGTGTATCTTGGAAACTCGTCAAATATCATATTCAAGTCGAGGTTCATGTATGGACCTCGTTTGGTCGATCTCATAAAGGGAATCAAAACTTTAAAGTGTCTTATTAATTGACGCACTCAATGAACATAAGTAAAATGGATTAAGAATGTTGTAACACATTGGGAACTATAACTTTGAATTGTTCATTTTCGCATAACGATTTTGACTCATGCCGATAAAAATGTTTATTTGAGTAATAAGGGAACAAGTTTTTTTTCTCCTTAGCAAAAAAAAAAGGTAATAAAATTATCCTACATCGCCTATTTCATTGTTCGTTCAAACTTGTTTGAATGCCTTTTTTGATGGAGGCAAAATTTCATATATAAGTCATAACCCATTTGATTATGCAGATCTATCATCGGAGGTGACCACTACGTTCGATCTCAAAGGCGACTTCCGTGTTGTCTATATCCGAGTGACAACAAAAGTCATATATAGGCAATATGTTTATGGCACTTAATTATGAGCATAAGGTAATCAAACCTTTTCTAGTTTGGATCGGTTATAGAAAACATAACTTAAAAAAGGGGTGTTGTACTATTTTTAGTTTTTTTGTTAGTAAAACGTTTCAAAATTATGTACTTGTTTATTTTGACATAATTGTTAAAGTGACCGGTAATGGCGATGCAGAAGATGTATCTTTTTCTTAAAAGGATTATATTGCTTTTTCTGCTCACAAAGAATTAAGTCCTAAATCTCAAATTCAACCATGCCATATTGAAGTGGAGTAAAGCTACAATATCCCGTTACGTAAACATCAGATTAATTAACAAAATAAGTAATATACGAGTAATATTTAATGGGAAATTTATAGATTCATCATTCATACATGTGTATTACAGGAATACATGTACGCATTTGTATTAAAAGCTCATAATAATCCATGCGCCGTTTAAAACTCCAATGATTATGATTTGAAGAATTTAAAAAGAAACATTAACTGTGATACTTAACATAATTTAGTGGGTAATTTCACACCATCTCTAAAGTGAAAGTCATGGGTTTAATCTCCATTAATAGCAAATATGTCCTTTTAAAATAACATTAGCTAGTGTTTTTACTATACATTTTTTCATGAGAAAGATAAATCAAGTTATAAGTTCTACTTTATCCATGGTTTAATTAAAACCCCAATACTAAAGTTGATCTATTTTATGCATTTTATTTATAATAGGTTTTGGTTATATATGTGTACAACGACGTTGGGGAACTGAAGTAATTGCTTCTATATTTTCACACCTAATATTGATAAGTAACTAAGTCACTTGAAATATAACAATTATTATTTAATCAATTTTTTTTTTAGGAAAATAGTCATAAAAATGAGGTGATAGTGTTTAAGCGGTTTTCAGTTTACGTTTTTCCATTTAGTAGATCTTTTAATATTTACATATTCACTTTATCATTTGAATTTAAATCAAATATTCAAATTAATTCAATTTAATATTATTTAGTTGTTCGATTTTTATACTCAAAGAAATCAGTTTTATTTAATTTTTTTACTTTGATTCAGGGTTATTTAATTATTCAATAATTTTTTTGAGAGGCATTTTGAACTATTATGGACGATATTGACAATTGTTATCGTAGCATATTAAATACTATATAAAACTATGTGTTTTGTGAACATTTTTGCAATGAAGCTGTTTCAACTTGTTTTTCTTCCCATATTTAAAAACTTAACTCGCTGATACCTACACAGTTAATGGCATCGTTTTACATAGCTTTGTTTTTAAAAAAAGTGGTTTTAGATTCAGTTTTTGAAAAAGACTGTTTTTTTCAAAAACTGACAAGGTGTTTGGTAATCTGTTTATAAAACAGTTGTTGCTGATAACAAAAAATGATTTAGCGTTTGGTAAAATAAATATATTATAGTAAAAAGACTAAAATAGACATAAAATAAATATTTAACAGTGCTATGGATAATCACGTGAGGATATTAATTTTATATCAGATACAAAAACGCTTTTTCTAAAAACTAAGATTCTTAGCTTTTGTGACTCATGTACAATTTTTAAAATCGTTTTTGAATTTTTTATAAAAACTGTTTTACCAAACAGTAAGATTGTAGTTTGGTTTTTGCTAACAGCAAAAACAGGCTTAAAAAAGCTGTACCAATCATGCACAATAACGGAAACAAATATAAAAGATAACGAGAATTTGTCTTTCAAGTTGATCACTTATAAAGATAACTATAATATTATAATAACAATAACAAAAAAAAGTGATAAGAAGAACAATAAATGCTATAAATAAACGAGTTTTAAACTGCGTATCGTATAAGAATTTTAAACGAAAATATGTGAGATTGACAAGACTAGTGATACCGCTTTCAAATATTCAAATGACATATTAAAAAATATTTACGTCGAATATAATTTAGATTGATTTTAATGCACACAAATATAATTTGGAAATTCATTGCCAATTTTAGCCTCTTTTTTTATCGATTATGAATAATATGAATTAATCAAACTAATCCCTAATATTAAAGGACAGTGTAGCAAAATAGCCAAAATGAAACTATAGATTTTGTTTTTAGCCTACGTTTCACATTTTTTAAGGAAATAACCAATAGACTTAGGTGGCAATATTTATTAGACTACTTTGCCCTTTTATTTTAAAAACGAAATAATGAATATAAGAAAATTATAATACTTACTTTAAATAATTGTCAAAAACTATTTGGTTACACGCAGCCTTAAAATCTAACAAACAATTCGAACTATCTCCACAATATTATCATATATATTAAATATTAAATATCATAAATTATGCGCGATATCCTAGAAGCCCCCATTGCCAGGAAAAATATTGGAAATTTCTCTGTGCATCAGTTTCTGTTACTGTGTAATAAGAACCCGCCAACACAGATAATAAACGTAAATTATTGGAAATTATCTCATTGTCCACATTGAAGTATTCTGAATGGAAATAAATAGAAACAATTGTAAATACCAGAATCCACCAACGACCAAGATGAAGAAACCATATTTTTAACGTTGGAAACAAATTATTTCTTCCAGGGGAAGAATTTTTTTTCTTCTGCGAAAGAGTTTCAAACAGCTTCAGATGCAACAAAAAAAAAATCGTGAGATTGCTTGTGTTTCAAAAATTCAAACTTTCCAAAATTTAAAAGCTAACTGCTTCCTTAAAAACAACAAAAAATATTCTGAGAATAAAATAATAAGTCAAATAGGCTAATTATAAAACACATGCACAAAAAAACAACGTGTCATAACAACCTTAAAAATAGAAGTTATTGGACCTAATTTTAATTAACACACGCATAAAGAAATTACCAACACATATGAAAAAAAAAAGTGTCCAACAAATTAACACACGCACAAAAAAAGGAAGAAAAAATATACGCTAATTTAAAAACTGTCTTAATTATTGAAGGATAAAAAAATAAAATATATTTTGCCACCTAATACGTTTGGTTATTTCCCTAAAAAACTTCAAACATAGGCTAGATCTCAAAACTAACGTTATAGGTGGTCTAGTCAGTTAAAAAACTCAATATTAAAAGGATATTCATCCGATATATCTACGTATCAAAATATCAAAAATAATAAATTAAAACTAAAGAAAAAGTCAATAATGATTAATGGTACGTCAATAAAACTATTTAAACCTGGGCTGTTCAATATTTTTTTTTTTTACTGATTTTACTATAAATGATAAATATGTGTCCAACGAACAGAAATTGTCACGAGCGAAAAGTTACTATTTTTAAAACAAAGTTGAAATGTTGTATAAATTGTAGCTTATAGTTATACATTTCATGTGGCCAATTTAGTATGATTTTATTATTAAAAAAATTACTTCTTTAAGTAATTTTTTTTATTGATAATGCTGGTAAATATAAGAAACTTAAAAAATTATCACAGCAATTAAAAAAAAAAAAAGATGAAAGTTCTAGAAATAAAAAAAAAATAATAATGATGATGACAGCGGTCAATGGATGTAGTTCAACTTCCATTTTGGACATACTTTGATGTTGATCTAAAAGTAGCTCACACAGAGCTGAATTCCAAGCCGCATAATTTCAACATGATCGTAAAAAAAAAAAAATCTAAATAAATTAAATAATCAGATTTTAAGATATTATTTTGCCAGTTCGTATCTGACATAATTTACTCTGGATTTCATATCACATACCTGTTGAATGCTGTATTAAACTGGAACAGCAGGCAATTAAAGGCGAAAAAATCAAATTGTGGACCTACCAAAACCAATTAGTACTATCGCAGTCGGTGATTAAATTGAAGTGGTCGCCGCCGATCATGTGGCTCCCATTCGAACACTTGCGTGTCCACTTAAACCATCCATCACGGTAGCCCAGGCACGTGTACGGTTGTGATGAACGTATCCACACGCAAGGGAATGGGGTTGCACGTACATTATCGAAACCCCGCAACACTACAAAATGAACCAATTTGTCGGCAAATGCTAAATAGTATGGTAGTCCTCCTCCTTGACTCCTTGGAACTCAAAGAACACATAATTCGCAAAACGTTTTTTAGTATTACAAAAAAATAAAAATAAAAATCCTATTTATCACAATCACGACTCCCTATATGCTTAAGAAGCGTCACTAATTTGAAAATTGAAACAAGAATTTGAAAATATGAATAACATGCATATACCTTCTGTTTTCCAAAAAAAACTTTTGTTTTTATTTTATTCATATAAAATTAGATGAAATATGACTACAAAATGTGAGTGTAAGATCCGAGTTCTTCACTCATGAATATCATTCGGGCCCAAAATCAAAATTGATTTTGATTACAAATGTGACAAGATCATTTTTGGCAAAATTGCATGTAGTTTGACGTGATTAATTCGCTTCCATGACCGAGCTCAAGACTAGTACACGTCGGCCCTAGAAGAGTCGGTCCTTACCGATGATCGGAGCTCACCCATTATCTAAGTCCATTTTCAAGGTCAAGCTGACATGCGCGTCATGACTAGAGTCCCAATTCGACTACATTTCTCCGAGATAGACGAAGAGCATGAGCCGATATTCAGCTATAAATTAGACACATGATAATATATACATTCTTACGCTTTTTCATATAATTTCTCGTTTATTTGTTGAGCTCGGTTAGTTTACATCGAGATTATAAATTCATGTAGTTGTTCATTCAAATAAATGAAGATCGTTTATTTTCGTTAGATTTATTATATTTTTTTTGTCATTTTATTCAATTTGTCGTTAGATTTCTTATATTTTTATTTCATCTTATTCAATTTGTCATTATTTTCATTAAAATACGTGTAATTCAATTATTATTTGACAAAGTTTTGAGATCCACCTAAAATATAAATAAAAACGATACTTCATGTTTTTAATACATAATTTGTGGTTGTTGAGGAGTCAGAATTCGACATCAACACAAAACACCTCTGAAAAAACAAATAAATTGAAAAATCTACAATTTGATGGTCCATCGTTAGCAAAGAAATAATCGCTCAAACGCTGTGAATTTGTAAATCAATATTGGAATAGGCGTTTTGGGGCTACGATGTGGCGGGTTTTGATTATATGCCCATTAAAATATTTAACCGCTTTTGAACTCTCTATAGCTGTTATACGCCGATCATAGAGCATTCATTAATCTCTTTGACGTCAAATTTGTTGTTTAGTAGTCTTGTCTTTCAAAGTTCAAACTTCCTCATCCTTGTACAATTTTAGTGTCTACTTTCTTTTTCAAAGATAATGACGCTAGCACATGGTTTGTATTTTGAGATGTTGTACGTGAATAGAAAAAAAAATGAACTTCTGAATAATTATTTACTGATTTATCGAATAAAATCTTATATTTTGTTTTGTGCAAGGACAAACCTCTGACATCAATATAGCCAACAAATTTCCAACTATCAACCGTTTTAACCACCTATGATTTACAGGCTTTAGTAGGTAAATAAGTTGGAGAGGAATTTATGAAGGAAAAAAAAAAAAATTATTATTATTATTATTATTATTACTACTATAATCATTAGTTTTATATAATTATAATAATTATTATTACTATTATAATCATTAGTAGGTAAATCTATTCTTTCATTGTCTTTGTCGTTTGAAGTTTAATTCTGAACTTTTGAAATCAAATCTTAGTTGATCGTGATTATTTAAAATTAAATGATTCTTAATTAACTTTGATGATTGTTATTTTATTCCCTTGAAAAAAAAGATTACTTTTGATTCAACAAAAATGAATTTCTTAAACCGTAGATTGCATTTTAAACGTGGCCAACAATAATAACAAAAAGAGAAAACTAAATCCAAAGAAGTAAATTAATTCCCATTTTTTGGCCTTACATATACGATATTATTTATCCCCATAACATTTCAGAAAAAAAAAATATCCAGAAAAAAATACAAGAAAAGAAAATATAATTTAAGGAACCCGGACAGAAAGCAATAGAAAGCAACAGGCACGTGGAGGTAAATAACGCAGTTTCACAAAGCCTGTCGGTGTTAGCCAGTACTCACACGTGTCACTCCCTCACTCCCTAAATTTCATATACACTGGAAAACAAAATAAAAATAAAACACAGTCCTTTTATGAACGCCCAAGAAGAACCCAAACAAACCTCCACGAAAGTCTCTCTCTCTCTCTTTCTCGTAACTCTCTGTTACTCATCATCATCAAAGCTTTTTTCGTATCAGTCTCTCTCTCTCTCTCTCTAGAGAAAAAGTCAGTCACACAACTCACAAAGCCGAAAAAGCCTCTCTCTCTCAAACAAAAACAAGAATAGAAATCTATGCTTTCCCTCAATCCTCTCGACACAGCGACAACAACAACGAAGAAGCCCAAACAACCACCCGACTCGCCAAACAAACTCAGACCCAACTCGGTCAACTCGGTCTTCCACAACAACCCGAGAACATGCCTACTCGCCGCGATCCTGACCCTCCAACTCACCCTCCTCCTCCTCAACATCCGATCCCTCCCCTTCTCCCACCGCCGCCACGTGGCCTCACCCTCCGCGGCCACGTCACTACCTGACCCGTGCGACTCGGGCCGGGTCTTCGTCTACGAACTCCCGGAGTCGATGAACGAAGGAGTCCTCGTCGGACTCGACTCGATGTCCAACTCCGGGTTTGGGCCGTCGGCGCGTGGGCTTTCGGGGATAATTCCGGCCAATCTCGCCGCTTCCTGGTTCAGAACCGACCAATTCGCCACAGAGGTGATATTCCACAACCGGATGATGAGTCACCCATGCCGCGTGTCGGACCCGGAAAACGCCACGTCATTCTACGTCCCGTTCTACGCCGGGCTCGCTCTCGGGAAACACCTCTGGAAGGAAACGAGCACCGCCGAGGATAAGGACGGAGACTGCCGAGATATGCTGACGTGGCTTCAGGATCAGCCGTACTATATGAAGTCCGGGGGGTGGGACCACTTCATCGCGATGAGTCGGATCTCGTGGGACTTTCGGCGGTCGAAGAACCGCGACGGCGCGTGGGGGTCGAGCTGTATATACCTTCCAGGGATGAGGAACCTCACGCGCCTCCTGATCGAGCGAAACCCGTGGGACTACTTCGACGTCGGAGTTCCTTACCCGACCGGACTCCACCCCAGGACCGCCGAGGATCTCGCCGGATGGCAAGGCTTCGTCCGAGACCGCCAACGCGACGCGCTCTTCTGCTTCGCCGGCGCAGCGCGTGGCGCTTTCCGCGACGATTTCCGCGGGAAGCTTCTCCGCCACTGCGCCGAGGAGTCGAAAGCGTGTTTGGCCGTTGACTGTTCCGGATCGAAGTGCTCGAACGACTCCACCGCCGTGTTGGAGGCGTTTCTCGGGTCGGAGTTTTGCCTCCAGCCGCGCGGCGATAGCTTCACGCGCCGGTCGATTTTCGACTGCATGGTGGCCGGAGCGATCCCGGTGTTCTTCTGGCACCGGACGGCGTATCGGCAGTACGAGTGGTTTCTTCCGTCGGAGGCGGAGAGCTACTCGGTGTATATTGATCGGAACGCGGTGAAGAACGGGACCGTTTCGGTGAAGAAGGTTCTGGAGAGTTATAGTCCGGAGGAGAAGAGGAAGATGAGGGAAAAGGTGATCGAGTATATTCCGAGGATGGTTTACTCTCAGCCCACCCAGGGTTTGGGCACTGTAAAAGACGCGTTCGATGTTGCACTGGACGGCGTTTTTCGGAGGTTTACGGACCACCAGAAAGAGGGATTCAAGTGGTAAAATATTAAAAAAAATAATAAACAATATATATATTTTTTAATTTATAAATTCATTTTGGTGTCAGAAGAGGGAAAACTAGGAGGATAAGAAGGATTATGGGGTTTGTATTCTTGTGATAATTTTTTTTTTGTACTCTCTTTTTGTCGTGTACAATTTACAGTGGATAAAGAAACAATAATGTCTGAAATATCATACTAGTAACCATGCAAGGTTAATATTCTTTCCTTTTTTTATTTGTTTGGGGGTGCTCTGCGAATATGTATGGACTATGGAGTTGAATAGCCACGCTTGTGGTGGGTGGTCCTGAAGAGGTGATTTGTATTGTAATTTAAAGTTGGACTTGGATGGGAAGGACTTTACTTATTGTGATATATATGAATATGATGATGAAGAGAGACATTGGTGTAATGTAATTTATTTGGAGGAAAACATTGAGCTTGAATATATGTTGGTGTTTTCATATCTAATGCAGCTAGCTACTTTTTTAGCATGTGAAGAAAAAGACTATATAGTGAGGCATTTATGTACATCTTTAGTATATAGACCAATAGTTTAGTTGCTTTTGTTTGGTAATTATATGATCAATGCTTGCTTTGCTTGCCTGGCAAGGGAAGGCTATGAGCAAAAAGAAAACTACTTGGCAAAAGTGAAGTTATGGTCCTAAGTGAAGTAATTTTTGGGTTCAGCTTCTCAAATGTTTGTTGTCTAAATAGAGAGACCAATTAAGAGGAAATTTTCTATTGCGCTATTGATTCTTTTTAGCCCACTTGGTCTGTCTTTTTCTTGTACAATATATATTCTCAAAATCTTTCTCTATTTTTTTTTTTTTTTTACTTTTGACTTTTGAGTAAACTTGAGGTTCCACTATGGAACCTTTTCCTTTAAGTGGGTAAATTTTTTTATGCATACATAATCAATCGTTTAAAACACATGGAGAGACTGATGACGACTACTTGAGTTGAATTTTATCTATTTGGAGCAAAAAAAAAGTTTTGAATTTTATTTTTAAATAGGGTTTATTGAATATCAAAAAGTTTAAAACGCTCAAGTATCTTAAGCGCAAGCATCTTTTGAAGCACACATGGAAAGAGACTAACGAGGACTAATTGATTTAAGCATATGTGGGATCGTGATTTTTAATTTAATATTTATTATTATTAAAATTAACCTCACTTGAGATTTTTTTTTTTTTTTTTAATTAACCCCTAATAACAGGGCCGAGGCTCCGTCCCTGTGTTGGATGGTAATTACTTAGTTCAATATTCAAACATTTGATTTCGGTTTATGTAGGAAAGTTAAAAATAATAAGACAAAATTTATTTGCTTTCTATGATCATAAAAAGCAACAAGATAATAGCGTGAAAAATGTTTTGGTGGTTGGTGGGTTATATTTGTTTTATAATTTATACCTATACCTATATCGAGGGGCCTTTAAAAACTACTTATTCCACACCCTATAAAGGTATATAAACAAAGTGTAAAAGCTGAATTGGAATATTTATCTTATTACAATCTTTATTATTAGTTTGTAACATTGCCAAAAGCAAATGCAATTAGAATTATAAAAAGTGAGAAAAAGTTTGAGCCTGTTTACTAATCCAGAACGAAAGTAACGATTACAAACATGTACAATGCTTATGTTTATGAATTAATATAATATGTATATATAGTTAATAACACTAATAAAAATATTAAAAAGAATGTATAAACGTCACTTTCTTTAGTGTTAAAGCAAAAAAAATAATAAATTATTTGTCCAACTACTAAGATACTGCTGATCACAAGTTATGCTACAATTAAGCTGATATAATAACATATAAGATTTCATTAAAAAAACGTCACATTCTTTTATAGATCAAAACCTTAAGATCCAATTATTTGTCCAACCATACTACAACACTGCTATGTGATGTAATATTATATACATAAATAACTCAGATACTATACATGTCCCCACGTACACTAAATTAATTTAAATTCCGTTGTTAGCGTGCGAATTGATGATATTACACGCTATTTTATATACTTATGACGACAGATCACTAGTACACTTGGCTAACTCTGCGTTGCACATATAACATCCTTTTTCCACAATTTTCTGATCTCATACCTACACTTGGCTTTGCCTCTGAATTGCCGAGAATTCGTGATCTCAGTCTTATAAGATGAAAACTAGGATCCATTATTGAGAAGAAAAAAAAAACGCGTTTCGTCGTTGGCGATATTCAACTTTCAATATAAGTAAACGCAGTCGGCGATTATCAAGGATCGATTATTATGATTATTATTATTAGACAAACCTTAAACAGAATCATGATTTTGACATCTGTTTGCTAGTGATTCATTAATTAACGTGGTCTCAAAGACTCAAACCAGCAAATCAACGTGATTAACAGTGATATGATGATGTATATATGTACACACACATCTCTCTCTCTCTCTCTGTTACGCATTATTAATATAAATAATGCGTATATACATAAGCATGTGAAAGTGTCAATGCTTTTTTGAGACAAAGATCGTGCATTGCGAGGGATTGGTTATTTACCGGACTATGAATTGCAAAGAAAAGCCAACGAAAATGATGGTCGTTTTTAATTTTAGTCCATATTTTTTTTAAGTAGCTAAACAAATACTTAATATGACATAAGTATGGGCTGCCTTGTATCGAGCTGACTCTCTAGGAAAGTATTTGTCCCTTAAGAATTAAGATACTTAGGCGATCGATAAGAAAAAAGTCTATATGGAAGCTCTCGCGGCCGATTTTCGAACCTCGTTCGAATAGGGCTCTTTACTACGAGCCTGCTTTCTTATGATCCACTTGTTTCATATGCGCACTAGGTCATCCACCGATCTGCTCTTTAAATTCCTTACATGCACCCTTAAAAATCGAAGAAATTACTTAGACAGGACTTTACATAATAATAACTAGAAAAAATTATTCCTATGAAAAAATAGGTACGTCTAAGGAAATTTCCCTAAAAAAATCGACAACAAAGGTGAAATACGCGAGCGTAGGATTGAGTTTCACTTACATCTATATGCATATACTATATAATTTTCTGATTACCAAATTAATGTATGTAAAATATCAAGCTTGAAACCCAATTATTATTTTGTATATAATTTTTTTTCTCCTAGAATCCTCTAAACTATTTCCTTTATATCATTTTTTCACCACAACAAATGTAGTATCACTTATTGTGAACATGTATAGATAGTTGAGTAACTTTCCAAACTAAGTAAATGAGTAGATTTCAAAATAAGAAACTTAAAGTAGATAATTATAGTATACATTTAAATATAATCTTACTTAAAAATTCAAATATAAACCTACCGTTTTGTTTCTAATCACTAAGCCACATCTAAGCAAAAGAGAATAAGTTACATGTAGTACTTTTATTTGAACCTTATAAGAATATCGTCTCAATCAATTTCATTAGGGATTATTTTTAAACTATAACATCTTCAATACTTTATGACCAAAATTCAGTAAGTCAAATTTAATCCAAAAGTATGACTTTTTTTTATATGTGGTTGTACAAAAATACTATGAATGAAATATATGTTTTTTATTTACTTTTGTTATTTACTTAATGGTCACAAAAGTAAGGCTAGAGATCATTTTTCGTTTGGTTGTGAAGTTAAAAAAATGAATTTTTATTTTTGGAAAATCTGAAGAAAAAAAAATGATTTTAAAAATTCGGAAATCGTTTTGAAGATATATTGACATTTGTCTTTGTATTGGCATCGTTGTCAATAAAAAGACAAAATGTCAATAAATCTTCAAATGACTTTTATATTTTCAAACCATTTTTTTCTTCTTCTGATTTTCCAAACAATTTTTTTTTTTTTAACTTCACAACGAAACGAAAATGATCTATAACTTTAATTTTGTGACCATTAAGTAAATAATAATAATAATAAATGATATTTCATTAAGTGTGTATTTGTCAAACACATATAAAAAAGTCATATTTTTGTATTAAATTTGATTTATTATATTTTGGTCTTAAAGTATTGATGATATCATAGTTTATTAATAATCCCATTTCATTATATGTAGGAATAATGCGTTTATATTCTTTATTTACTCGTTCATCCATGTTGTAAGTTGAACTTTTATTTCATCAAAATATTTATCGGAGCCTTAGTTTCGAGCTTCGAGTCAACCTGGCTATTGGAAGGAAATGGAAATTTCATTTCCAATAAACAACCTTCCATTTCTTATTAGAAATGGTATTTCCATTAGGCAATTTGATGCCTTCCATTTCTTATTGGAAATGGAATTTTCGTTAAACTTAATGGAAATCCATATTTTTAACGGAAATCCATATTTTTATTAACTTCCAATAAAGAATTAAAAAAAATAAAAAATTAAATTTAAATTGTATTAAGTATATAATTTATATGAATAGAATATGTGTACAACTTTTTGCCCCTTGCCCATATAATAGTCCGAGTAATTAGTATATTTTATAAAGAATGGCCATGTTTCTTTTTTTAAATAATTGATAATTAAATATTATATATATATATATATATATATATATTAAGGCAATTAAATAATATAAATTATAAGGTTGAATTGTTGAAACTTGAAAGTGTGTACCAGTTTACGCTTTGCATAAATGGTAATTCATAAAATAGCAGCAGTATACAATGCACACAGAACAACAAAGAGCCAATTATATACACGTTACACACACACACACACATCCTCAGTCAAACCAACGGCAATATGCCTTCCGATACCTTCCGACAACCTCTGCCATTTCCATGTGCCACGCGGAAGAAAACTGCCATTTCCGTGCCACGCGGCAGACGGCACTTCCGCGAGGCTCACTTCACGTGCGGAAGCCATTCCTTCCGTGGGACTCCCGTCCGAGAAGCCAGGATGGGCTTCGAGTATACCATAAAGTACTGTATACTGGCAGTCAAGTTGTTCAAAAGCTCAATCGAGTTTATCAATGATTTTTAAATCGGGAGATTGTAAAAGGTAAAGTTGTTCCGAGTTATAATCAAAATCAATATATATTTTCAAAATTTTGCGAAAGTTTATATATTTGGAATGGCAATTTTTTTTTTTTTTTTTAAGATTTGGAATTACCACTTAAAGAGCACTAAAATGTACATATTGTTGTCTGGCCACATGTTTAAGAGAATCGTTGAGATGAATGCATTTTCTACTTGATGTTTTTTTTAAGAAGCATTTTTTAATGGGTTAGCACCGATCATTGTGCAAATGTAAGAACTACAATAATACATGTGAAATGAACAAGACTATTACTGGCTAAGATTTTTTTTTTCTTAAAATCAACCTAAACTATAATTAGGACAGTTTTATTAGTGGACCCAATAAGCAATTATGTTTTTACCCTTTACTTAATTTGTTCTCTAAATTTTATCACCGGTTGATCGATCAATCGTACCATCGACAGAGTTCATCACCGCATTCGTCGTACAAAATGGTGGTAGAGTTCAGGTTCATGTACACGGAATGACCAACGTGGCCGTACCACTAGTACTATGACAAGGTCTTGACGGTGGAAGGACCGGAGGCCAATCTCAGCCCAAGCCTCTTCTCTCGACGGGTTTGTGGCTCGAGTCCAAGTGTCGCGACTTAATACTAGTGGACGGCATATGTGGCTCTTGGGCACCCGCCGCCGCCAGGTCATTCCCGACCATCTCCCCAACATGAGCACGGTGACTTTTGTGCTCTCGCCGCCCGTCGCAATAACTTCGACTTCAGGATCCTCCACTTGGTCGCGTCGCATGGTGGTACAAATCGACGGTTTTCAGCCACGAGAACGGGTGGGGGAGCTATCCAGATGACACCCCTGCGCTCGACCAAAGCTTCAACGTAATAACAATGACTCTGTTAGAGAAATATGGGAAGAAGGGGATTATGAAGAATACATTTAAGATCGCATAGCTCGTGAAGAGTGTTGAGAAAAACCTCTGATCATGATCCCAAATACACTCATCAAGATTTTATGTCACTTACAAAAATTCAATTACAAAATTTAAATTGAGCTATTATAAAAAGTTTTAAGTGTTTGCAAGTGAGATGAATCAAGTATAAGCAATAAGCCCCTTTATATAGATTTTGAAATTCATTATGATATGTTTTCCTTTTAGTGTGGGACTTTTCACATATAATGATGGAGATTTTTTCTAATTATGAAAACTCACACGACGCAAACGCACGTGTTGTCAAGTAATAAAGCATGCTTACGCACGAGTATCAATCTCACGAAGAACTTGTCTATTTTTTTTAATTCAAACTAACTAGAAACTCTGTATGAGTTGAGAAAATGTAAATAAATTGTGCAAATCATTTATTATTATTTCCTATATATTGTACTTCTTTTTCTTTCTCACAAATTAATTGGATTCAATGAGGGGCCAATCTACTTTCCAATTAAGTATATCGTGAGTCTGTCGTCATTTTCATTATAGTCATCCTAAAATCAATAGCATTTCGTCCGAATACATCATGTCATTGAACCTTAGTACTCCTATACATAGTAAGTACTATAACTAAGTTATATGGATTTTGTACAAGCGCTTATTTGCAAAAAAATTAAACAATATACCCGAATTACAAAAAAAAAAACATGCATCGGAACCCAATATTAACTATGATCGAAGATATTAAATTAATTTAAAACCCACAGTTATATCAAATTAACTTGATACTATTCCCAAACGACTCTGAAGGCTGAGCCACAAAGCAACTCAAAGGGATGAGCCCCAAGCGGCTTTGAAGATTGAAGCACAAAACGGTTTAGAGGACTGAGCCCCAAGCGATTCTGTAGGCTAAGCCAAAACGTCTTTTAAGGTTGAGCCACGAAATAGATCTTATAACAGAACCACAAATAACGGCTCTCGAGGCTGAGCCTTAGAAACTTGGAGTCCAAGAATCAAACTTCATATAAATACTACATATGTTTTGGAAGAAAAGAGAATAATTCTAAGAGAAAAAAAATACTACAACTTCTCTATCTTTTTTTTTCTCTCTCTCTATAAAAATCAAATACCAAAGCAAAAGATTTATTTCCAAACACCCAAAAAACAAGAGAAAAATAACCACAAAGCTCTAAACACTCTCAAAACACTCAATACGACCTAATGAAGGAAAACGATAAAAAACTCTCACCGATTCGAAAGACTCCCAAGAAAAAACAAGCCTTCACCACTTTTTCGAGATCCGAAGAAACGTGATCCCGACAACACAAGATCGAAATACGTCGCAATCTCACATTTCTATACGTATCCCGTGAATGTTATCCGAAAAATCGCATTAACAATGATCACATATAACTTCTACGTTATATACAACTTCTACGCTATAAATCTCATAAGCGTAAATCAATTAACCCCCAATATATATATTTAAAAAAAAAACCCAAATACTTACTAGTATTTTCCATAAAAGAAATACTTGGTAATAAAAAATAAACTCCAATTTTATTATTATCATTATTTTTTTTATAATCCTTAGATTTATTATTTTATTTTTTTATTTATATTTTTTTTTTCTGGAATATAATCCTTAACTTTGATCAAGCGGTTGTATCCCGATTTCGAAATCGAACGGCCTAGATTGAATCCTATAATCATCCCTTACCTATAAGTACCCAAAACCCTAGCAGTGCTCCGTCTCTGTCGATTTCTCTCTGCCTCCGAGCCTAAAACCCTCAGAGCAGAAGAAATCTAAACCTAGAAAACTCGGAAAGCCATAAACCAAGAAAACTGCCATGCCTTCGATAGCCCTATCGGAAAAAGAGAAGAAGAAGATGTTGAAGAACGGAGGCGAAAGCCCAGAGCTCGTGAAGAGCAGCAAGAAAGAGTCGTCGAAGCACAAGAAGAGGAAGTCCTCGGAGATCGACGATGAAGAAGTGAGGAGCGAGACGAGCTCCGAGATAGCCGAGCCCGTGGACAGCGGTTTGAAGGCCGAGAAGAAGAAGAAGAAGAAGAAGGCCAAAATCGACGAGAATGATGAGGGTGACGTCAGCGACGCGAAGGTCGAGGAGGACCCGAACGCCGTCTCGAGGTTTCGGATTTCTGCGCCGCTCAAGAACAAGCTTAGGGAGAGAGGGATCGAGGCTCTGTTTCCCATTCAGGCTATGACTTTTGATATCATTTTGGACGGTTCCGATTTGGTTGGCCGTGCTCGTACTGGTCAGGTAATTTATCCCAAATTGATATTGATTTCATGCCGCAATATTTGATATTTTTTTATTCGAATATCGAATTTAAACCCTGTTTGTGTGTTTTTAACGAATGCGCAGACAATCAAGTAAGTTTGGAATTTAGGGTTTAATAATTTTGGTTCTATTTATACATTCAATAGCGATTTAGATAATTAGGTCTGTTGTTCAGCCGTGGTTTACTGATGTTGGTCTAGATAATCAGGTTGTGAGTAGTAACTAGTAACATGCATGCTAGGGTTAAACATTCGTAGACACAGTTAAAACTTGAATGTTGTTGGAATCATCTGAGATGTGGTGTTGAACATTTATGTAGGGAAAAACTCTGGCCTTTGTGCTTCCTATCTTGGAATCATTAATCAATGGGCTCACGAAGTCATCCCGCAAAACTGGATACGGGAGATCACCAAGTGTTCTTGTGCTCTTACCCACTAGGGAATTGGCCACTCAGGTACTACAGAGTTCTTGAGTCTTTTATCTTTTCCCGAAGTTAATCGCATTTCTCCTTTAATTTACTTTTCATTGGTTATAGGTATCAGCCGATTTTGAATTCTATGGTTCGTCGTTGGGTTTGGCGTGTTGCTGTTTGTATGGAGGATCGCCGATGGGTGCTCAAGAAGCGAAGCTGAGAAGGGGAGTTGATGTTGTTGTTGGAACACCTGGTCGAATAAAGGTATATTGTTATGGTCTCTCGCTATGGATTTTGAATCGTGGTGTTTGGTTTTTTGTACTGTAGGACTGTTGGCTGTGACCTCACTAAGTTTTGTTGTTTTGTTGCAGGATCATATTGAGAGGAATAACCTTGACCTGAGCAATTTGAAGTTTCGTGTTCTAGATGAGGCCGATGAGATGTTGAAGATGGGATTTGTGGAAGATGTTGAACTTATTCTAGGTAATTTGGTTTATTTTTTAGAGTAGTTGAGTGATATGATATGTCTTGTTACTCGATGTAGCCTTATGCTGAATTATACTTTTTTTTTTATCGCGCTTGTAGGCCAGGTAAAGGATTTGAACACAGTACAGACCCTGCTATTTAGTGCAACATTGCCTAGCTGGATTCAAAATGTGAGTTTCATACCCAAGATGTCACCTTTACTCTTGTTGGTTGACTGTTTTCTCAGATTTTCTGTTCGAAATCTCGTATTATTATTTGATAAAAGCTATTGCGTCATAGAAATCAGCTTCCAACATTCGGCTGTTAAACTGTTTGTCTGATTTCTCAAATTTTTTATTTTCAGATTTCGTCCAGGTTTTTCAAGCCAAACAAGAAAACTGCAGACCTTGTTGGTAATGATAAAATGAAGGCTAGTGCGAGTGTGAGGCATATTGTTATCCCGTGTTCAACTTCCGCGAGACCTAAGCTTATCCCTGATATTATTAGTTGTTACAGCAGGTATGTTATACTTTACTTTTAACCCCGGCAATTAATAACTAATTGATTTAATTTGTGTCTTTCGCTAATTGTTTCTTGAATAATTTTCCACTCTTTGTGCTAATTCAGTGGAGGCCGTAGCATTATTTTCACCGAGACAAAAGAGTCTTGCTCTCAACTTTGTGAGATGATACCTGGAGCAAGGGCACTGCATGGAGACATTCAGCAAGGTCAACGTGAGGTTAGTGTCCTCTCTCCATATAAATGGTTTTGGGTTTAAGAAAATAGAATCAGGTGTTATTTTTTTCTTGTGATTCTAAAAATTTAAATATGTTGCCCTTTGGTAGTCTTTTAAAATGGGTAACTTGTTTTATTTATACCATGTTAATTTCGTTTGGAAATTTGCATGGCAGGTTACGCTTAGAGGATTTAGGGCTGGTAACTTCATGACCTTAGTTGCAACAAATGTTGCGGCTAGAGGGTTGGATATCAACGATGTTCAATTGATTATTCAGGTATGATAATGCTTTTGGTACTTTGAAGTTCGGGTTTCTATTGGATTGGGTTTTTGTTTGTTTGTTTCGGACTTATATATTTTCTTCCCGCTTTCAGTGTGAGCCTCCACGTGATGTAGAAGCTTATATCCATCGATCTGGACGTACAGGAAGAGCTGGTATATTCTACTTCTGGATTGTTTTATATTTTTCGCTTTGTAATAGTTTGGGCCGTCTTTTAGCTTGTTTTTAACGTATGTATGATATTTTGTGGTCTTTGCAGGTAATACCGGAGTGGCTGTAATGCTTTACGATCCTAGAAAATCAAATGTATCTAGAATTCAAAGAGAATCTGGTGTGAAATTCGAACACTTGAGCGCTCCCCAGCCAGCAGAGGTTGCTAAGGCTGCCGGTAATGAAGCTGCAGAAACAATAAACCGAATCTCTGATAGGTAAATTTAAAATAACTAATATGCTTGATGAATATTCTCGTTATTTTGTGTATTTACTTATTTATTTTCTTGCAGTGTAATTCCTGTTTTCAAGGCTGCTGCCGAGGATTTGTTAAGCAATTCCGGTTTGTCCGCTGTTGAACTTCTGGCAAAAGCACTTGCTAAAGCTGCTGTGAGTTGGATCTATATCTTATTAAATTTTTTATGTGCTTTGACGTGTTCGGTTTTTCACTTTCCAAGTATATCATTCTCTTGACTGCTGATTTCACTCTTGCAGGGTTATAGTGAGATAAAGAGTAGGTCTCTTCTGACATCTATGGAGAACTGTGTGACTTTGCTTCTTGATGCCGGGAAACCCATCTACTCGATGTCGTGAGTATCTGTTAAGCTATTCATTTTTTTTTGCTCTATCCTTGTTTAAAACCAGCTAAAGATAATAAAATACAAAAGCACCAACTAATTGATGGTAAATGTGATATGGGCATTGTCATGATAAAATACACTAGTTTATCCCTAGTAAGGTCAATTAATTACTTCCCTTTTAGTTCTTAGTTTTGTATCACAGGCTTTGTTCAATCCTATTATAATGGAAAAATTTGAGACGCTTGCATCTAATTATTCTTCATTACGTGGCGGTAATCAATTTTCACTTGGAATATATTAGCCTAATTCCCAATATCTTGTTTCAGTTTCGTGTTCGGAGTTCTGGGCAGATTTTTGCCGGAGGACAAGGTGAATTCGGTGTCGGGAATGTCTCTCACCGCTGATGGAAGCGGTGCAGTGTTTGACGTGCCCGCCAGCGACGTGGATGCCTTCATCGCTGGTACTATTTTTCATTCATTCGCTCCACACTCATCTCCCAATTATCACATACGTAGTATCATAATAATAACGCCACCGTGCATGTCTGTGTTGCGAATTTGCAGCTTCAAAGGACGCAGCGAATGTGAACCTGGAAGTGGTGAAAACATTGCCTCCGTTGCAAGAAAAGGAACAGGAAAGAGGACGATTTGGCCGTGGCGGTGGCGGTGGATACCAGCGATTCGGAAGAGGCGGCGGCGGCGGAAGAGGCGGAAATAGATTTTCTGGAGGCTTTTCCCGCAACAAGTGGTGATCCGAGGAAGAGGGTTTTCCCAAAAGACTTTAAGTTCTTATCATGATGTCCGTTAGTTGTAAGGATTTGTTTCTTTTACAACAAAAAAGACACAATTTATTATTTTTCAAGGTTTTTTTTTTGTTTTTTTTTTTGGGTTTTCTTGTTTTTTAGCTGGCTAACTTACCCAACTCATTATTTATGGGGATTTTTCCATGTGTCCCCATGGTTCCGACAATCCTTGTGTAAGTTTTAAATGTTATATATACAATACAAGAATTTATTTATAAACGTGGGTACGTATTTTTATGGTTATATGCATTTTCTCTTTTCTACTATATGTTACAAAGCTTAAAGAAATTTAATTGTTCCTAATGAATTAAGTTGGGGAAATTGACATCAATAATATCAATTTTTTTCACTTATCAAAAATCAATTAAAACTTAAATATTGACACATTTAGTATAAAAATTGGTTGCATGATCAATTTGATACAATGAGTCAATATTTGAGTTTTGATTTATTTTTGAAAATTGATAAACAAATGATATTACCTAATGTCATTTAGTAATATTATTATTGAATAATAATTGTTGGTAGGTCGGTAGTAACAGTTTTAATTTTTAGTTTAGTAAAGTTAGAATTTATTTAGAGTTCTTACATCAAATTGATCATGCAACAAATTAAAACTATATTATTTAGAGTTCTCACATCACTAGGTATAAAAAATATTAACAAGGTAAAAGGTTTACAATATTCACGGGGAATGATTTATTATGCCCCTCTCAAATTCCAGACACATCTAGACTTGGGGAAGAGTTCTACACGTACTTCATCAGGTGTTCCTTTCCCAGCTGTGCTTCTGCCAAAACCAAAGCAGTAAAATCCTCAAATATTCATACACCGAATCTGAATGTGATCACCGCAAAGAAGGGCATGGCAAGCCATAGAAGAGCAAAGCTCGCTTTCGACGCGCTTCGCGGCCTCACCTCCAAGATTCTCCGCCCCGCTTCTTTTTCCTCCCCCAAGATTCCGAACCCATTTCTCGGGGCTTCGGCGGCGAGGCGTCACTACTACGTTGACCGATACGAAGTCCACCACTTCCGGCCCCGAGGCCCGCGGCGGTGGTTCCAGAACCCGCGGACGGTCCTGATCGTGGTCGCCGTGGGCACCGGGACGATCGCCACCGTCTACTTCGGCAGCCTCGAGACCGTCCCGTACACGAAGCGGACCCACTTGATCCTCCTCTCGAAATCCATGGAGCGGAGGCTCGGCGAGTCTCAGTTCAACCAGATGAAGTCCGGCTTCAAGGGGAAGATCCTCCCGGCGATCCACCCGGAGAGCATCCGCGTCAGGCTCATCGCAAACGACGTCGTCAGGGCACTCCAGAGGGGTCTCAGCCACCGGATGGGCCACGTGGACGACATGGGCTACTCCGCCCCGGCGGAGTACGGCGACGGCGGCGGCGAGGAGGCGGTGGCGGCGCTGAGGGAGGGCGGCGAGGCGGAAGGGAATTGGTTCCGGGGGGACGAGGTTTTGGACGACCGGTGGGTCCAGGAGACGAGGAAGAAAGGGGTGGAGAGTGGGGCCCGCTCCGAGACAAGTCACTTGGAGGGCTTGAATTGGGAGGTCGTGGTCGTCGACGAGCCTGTGGTCAACGCCTTTTGTCTCCCCGGCGGCAAGATCGTCGTCTTCACCGGCTTGTTGGACCATTTCAAGTCCGACGCCGAGGTCGCCACCATCATCGGCCACGAGGTTTGTTCATTCACTCTATAAGCTCTTTTGGAATTCGGCTCGAAATGACTGAAACATTTGATATAAAGACATGTTTAGGGCCACTGAGGATAGTGTCACGGCCTCGGTAATTAAAAAAATGAAAAAAAGACGTGATCTTGAACCCATCTAAGACTGCGATTCCTTGGACCTTATCAGTCCCCGGTTCGATTAGGGCCACCAAGGATATTCTCGTCGTCGAAAAATGAGAAAAGACATGATCTTGAACCCTAAGACTGCGATTCCCGGGACCTTTGATAGTCCCCGGTTCGATTAGGGCCACTAAGGATAGTCTCTTTGGTTGATAATGTCACGGCCTCGGTTATAAAAATAAAATAAAAATGACATGATCTTGAACCCAAAGACTGCGATTCTTGGGACCTTACTGGTTCGATTCTCCGTGGACGCAATAATTAGGGCCACTGAGGGTAGTCTCTCGATCGATAATGCTTGGATTGCGTTGATTTTAGCTGGGTTTAACCCAGATGCCAGGGTTATGAAAAAAAAAATGAGAAAAAAGACATGATCTTGATAGGGCAGAATAGGAATCCTATCTATATTATTTGGGACGAGTGAGATTCCACATGATGGTCAGTGTTCCCTGAACATGTTTTGGAGTGGGATTTGATTGGTTTAATGGGTGTTATATAGGTTGCCCATGCGGTGGCGAGGCACGCGGCGGAAGGGATGACGAAAAATCTGTGGTTTGCGATAGTTCAGTTGGTGCTTTACCAGTTTGTGATGCCCGACGTTGTCAACACCATGTCCGCTCTTTTCTTGAGGCTTCCTTTCTCTCGCAGGTAACACCATTTCGCACAAGTTTTATTAAGTAGAATATTCAGTTAATTGTTCGGGCCGAAATTTGTGTTATCAGAGTGGTTAGCCTATAAATACAAGCTGGAATGCCCGAGTTCATCTTGTATTGTCTTAATCGTGGGTTTATTCTCGTATCGTGTTTTCCACGTATATCTGCGATACCATGTTTCTTCGTATATTATTGATTTGTTTATTTATTTGGGTTTCTTGTGCAAGAATTGAATTTTATCCATTTTAGTTTACTTGGGTCCATTAGGAAAATAGCCAACTTAAACGTTTGACATTGCTAAATAGCGCAATCGTTTGGTAAATCTTAGGTAAATAGTCGCTTTCAGACGTAAATCCTAGGTAAATAACCACTTTCATATATCAAACGTTGGTTATTTACCTAAGATTTACATATGAAAGCGACTATTTACCTAAGATTTACCAAACGTTGGCTATTTAGCAATGTTAAACGTAGTTGGCTATTTTCCTTAATTTTATGTAATTACTTTAACTTGCACATAGCTCGGATGGAATAATTCCTGGGTATTTTTGAATCTTTTCCGAATCGAAAAAAGGAAAAAGAAAGAAGCTTGGTTGATAATGTATAGTTGTTGAGCAGGATGGAAATGGAAGCGGATTACATAGGGCTGTTGTTGATGGCATCGGCCGGGTACGATCCGCGCGTGGCTCCCAAAGTGTACGAGAAGCTCGGAAAGGTGACCGGTGAGTCAGCGTTACGAGACTATCTCTCGACTCACCCGTCCGGGAAGAAGAGAGCTCAGCTTCTGGCTCAAGCCAAGGTCATGGAAGAAGCCCTCTCCATTTACGCCGATCTCATAGCCGGACGGCACGGCGTCGAAGGCTTTCTTTGAATATCAACTCCTCGAATTCTTCATACAATACAACTACATTCCTCTTTGTTTTCTTGTATCTGAAGAATGATTCGACCATTGTTGCTGAATTTCTGTTTTACAAGCTTCGCAAGATTTCGGTATCTCCCTCTCTCTCTCTCTCTCTCTCTCTCTCTCTGTGATGAGCTAATGAAGTGTCAAAACCAAACCTTAGGAATGTGATCTTACGTTTGTTAGTTGAAGAATGCATGAGGTCAAACATACTGTTAAGGGTTTTGACTCTGCATCAATATTTGATAGGCCGGTGTCTGTCGTGTCGGACATCCTCGCCTATTGCTGCGAGTGCCTAATCTCGTCGTGTCGGAGTTCTTGAGTTGTCTTGTACAAGAAGTCAGTTTTTTTTATTTATTATTAAATGGTGTATGAGAAGCTCGGAAAGGTCATCGGCGAGTCCGAATTAGATTAACTACCTCTTGAGTCTCAACACACTCATCGGAGAAGAAAAGAGCTCGGTTATTGACTCAAGCCAAGGTCATGGAACAGGCTCACGCCATTTCCGACCAGGGCTTTCTTTGACAACAAGCAAAGCCGTTCCATAAAGCTCATCACTTTGATATTTTTTTAATCAATTTGTTCGTACATATGGTATCCGACGAATGATTGGTCAATAGTGTTTTTTTTTTTTTTTTTTCAAGCTTTGCGAATTTTCTTTATTTATCTGGGCCGTTTAATTTGTTGCATTCTCTCCCTCTCCTCTGATAAGCTAATGTCAAGTGTCTTAGAAAGTCAAAGGCTGAACCTTAGGAATGTGATGCTACGTTTGTTAGAAGAGTGCATGAACATGAGAGAGGTGAAACAGATTCACACTCAGGTCATGAAGTCTCCGTATATTCACCAAAATGACCGGCCTTTGATCGTTTCTCGGCTCCTCTACTTTTGCGCGATATCTGATACAGGGTCTCTCAGCTATGCCGATGATGTTTTCCGCGCAATCAAGAACCCTAATCTGTATGTTTACAACATCATGATCAGAGCCCACGCGACGAGTCAAGCCTTTGAAACTCGTCCCTTCAAATCCTTGCTGCTCTACAAACAAATGCGTCGCGAAGAAATTCTTCCGAACAACCTGACTTTTCCGTTTCTTGTAAAGGAATCCACAGCCAGAGTCGATTCTTTCGCCGGAGCTAGTCTTCACGCTCAAGCCATTGGATATGGGTTGTACCATGATGTGTTTGTCCAGAATTCGTTGATTACGTTTTACTCTTCTTGTGGGTCTCCGAATCTTGCCCGCCAAGTGTTCAATGAAATTCCTCACAGGGATGTCGTGTCTTGGAACTCGATGATTATCGGGTATTTGAGAAGCGGGAATCTCGACGAGGCATTGAAACTATTCAGGAGCACGGAGAACAAAAATGTGGTCTCGTGGAACTCGATCATAACAGGGTTTGTTCAAGGCGATCGTCCAAACGAAGCCTTGGAACTATTCCACGAAATGCAAGCCGTCAATCTCGGTGTTAAACCCGACAAAATCACAATCTCTAGCGCCTTATCGGCTTGCTCTCGCATCGGGGCAATCTATCAGGGAAAACGGGTCCACAACTATCTAACAAGGACTGGAATACAGTACGATCTCGTGATCGGCACAGCTCTACTCGACATGTATGGAAAATGCGGGAGCGTCGAAAGAGCCCACGAGATCTTCGAGGAAATGACCGAAAAGGACACTTTGGCCTACACGGCGATGATCTCGGTTTTTGCTCTTCACGGGCTATGCGAACAGGCGTTCGAGGTCTTCAGAGACATGGAGATCAATGGAGTAAAGCCGAACCAGGTCACTTTCGTGGGGCTTCTCTCGGCCTGCTCTCACGCGGGCATGGTCGAGCGAGGCCGGCGTTGCTTCGAATCGATGAGACGGGTCTACTCGATCGAGCCGCGGGCTTGTCACTATGCGGGCTTGGTCGATATTTTGGGCCGGGCTGGCTTGTTCGAGGAGGCGAAGAGGGTGATCAGAGAGATGCCCGTGAAGCCCGACCAGTTTGTATGGGGAGCGTTGCTCGGAGCGTGTCGGATGCACGGGAACGTCGAGCTTGGTGAGACTTTGGCGAGGTATTTGATCGGCTTAGATCCCGAGGAACACGCTTTCTACGTCAACTTGTGGGAGATATACGCAAAAACCGGGAGATTTGAGGACGCGAAGAGGGTTAGGTCGGTGATGAAGGAGAGAGGGATGAGGAAAGAGACCGGTGTTAGCTCGATTGAGATCGACGGCGTTGTTTGTGAGTTTTTGGCGGTGAGAGGATCGCCTTGTGTTGGGATGGAGAGAGTGTTTCGTGTTTTGAGTGTGTTGAATTGGGACATGAACAGAAAAGAATGGTCGGCTTGCGATGCAAGTTTTGATATCAAAAAATGACTCGGTTCTTGTTTAGGTTGGTTGATTTTGATACTGGAATTAATTTGTAGTCCTCATTAGTCTAATCAAGCGTTTTTCCTCTGCTTAACAGAAAAATCAATGAATATCTTAGCAACGTGGTTCTACTGAGAGCACATGATTCTCAACTTCAAGAGAAAGGACGCTTCTGCAAACACTATCACTTGGCTTTGTTGCTTGTTTTCAGGTCAGAAGCCTCATCATGTCAGTTCTATTATTTGCTTCTCTTTTTCCTTCTCATAATATAGTATTGGTCAGGTGTTGATTGGGGAGACAAAACTGACTGTTACAGAAGTATGTTTTATTTTCTTTATTATTATTATTATTTTTGGCCGATCTATGTGAGGTGATTTTAGATTTATATGGGTCTTGGATCCTGTTCAGCTCAACTTCTTCATATTAATTTTATTAGAAGGTGAATTTAGAACCGTGTTTCACTCTTCAGATGGATCAAGGACTTCATGAGACACACGCTATTCCTAGGCTGTGAATATATATTTTCCTTCTTCCAAAATCTAAATACGGATAACAACGCTAGTGAAGTTTTATTTTAATAGACATTATACACAAAACTAATGGAGCGAGTCAAACTTCAAGGATGAAGATGCTTTATTCATTGTGGAAAAAGGAAAGTGACTGAATTGTATTGCACCAAAACCAATACTACAGCCCAAAATATAAAAGTGGTTACTTTTAGTGCGTGTGAAATTGAAATATGACAATGACTAATATTTGTCCGAGTCTTTATTTTATAAGCCATTGGCTAATGACTCTTTTTAGATAATTTAATTAATAACTCGGGACGAATTACAATTGTAAACCATCAAAATAATACTATTATTTGGGGGGCTATACATCAAGACTATTATTATTGTTCTTTATAAAAATATCTTATTTCAGAGGACCAATGTTGTTATTTATTATTTTTCACACGGAAGGGAAAAAAGCCAAGTCCTATCACTGTGGATCATCTTGTTCAATGGATACGGGTTTCTTCACATCCATGGATTTCCTCACTGCAAATCCTCTATGTGCCACAATTTTAGCAGCTTTAATATTCATGGCCATTATTATAATCAGCTTCCATGGCAGAAAAAAGGCAGAGAAGAGGAAAAAGTATCATCCAATTGCAGCCACAAGGCTGAACCAACTCATCAACTTCAACAGCCTTCATGACTACATGACACAGCTCTCAAACAAGCACTCAACCTTTAGAGTTCTCGGCTTATTCAGAAGTGAAGTTTACACTTCTGACCCTGCAAATGTTGAGTATATTCTCAAGACGAACTTCTCGAACTATGGCAAGGTTTGTACTCAGAACCCAATGATTGTAAACCTAGGAAAAGGATTTACTGAGTAACTGCTCTTTTTCAGGGTTGGTACCATTATGAGAACTTGTCTGATCTTCTTGGCGATGGCTTCTTCACGGTCGATGGAGAGAAATGGAAAACGCAAAGGAAGATAGCCAGTTACCAATTCTCAACCAAAAACCTGAAGGATTTTAGCACTTCAGTGTTCAAGACCAAGGCTGTCAAGCTATCTCAGATTGTGTCTGAAGCAGAGACCGCCGGTACAGTTCTGAATATGGCGGTAGGTTTCGATGTTCGGTTTCGCCCGAGTTTTTGACGTTTGCTTTTGGCTCTCTTTGTTCTGAGTTTTATGAAGGACCGCTGGAAATTTCCTGTTTTGTTGTGTTGTGTTATGAAGGACTTATTCATGAAATCGACGTTGGAAACGGTTTTCAAGATCATTCTCGGCATAGAAATGGAAGCCGTGTTCGAAACAGCCGAAGATGCCACCGAATTCTCCAATGCTTTTGACGAAGCAAATGCTATCACTCTGCATCGTTACATAGATGGTTTTTGGAAGATCAAACGATTCCTGAACATTGGTTCGGAAGCGGTCTTGAGGAAGAATATCAAACTGGTGGATGATTTTGTGTATCGAGTGATCAGAAGCAAGATCGGCGAAACCCATGAAAAACGAGACGAAGATTCATCTGTGAGTTAAACAATTTCTGCTCTTTACGTATATGTATGCATTTGTTTTGCCCTAAGAACTTTACTGGTACAAATCACAGACAAATAGAGGAGACGTGTTATCGAAGCTTATTGCGTTGGGAGAGAAAGATATGAAGTACTTAAAGGACATGGTTCTGAGCTTCATAATCGCCGGAAAAGACACCACGGCGACGACCATGTCGTGGTTCCTCTACATGCTTTGCAAACACTCGAACATACAAGAGAAAGTCGCGCAAGAAGTGAGAGAAGCAACGAACTCGAATCCGAGCGTCGAAGAGCTCACTGAAGAGGCCATCAACAAAATGCAATACCTTCTCGCGGCTCTGACCGAGACTCTCAGGCTCTACCCAGCGGTTCCGGTGGTATGATCAACACAACTGAACTTTTTTATTTTCAATACTTGTGGCGCAAGTAAACATATTTTTTTTGGGGGCAGGATGGTAAATTCTGCTTCTCAGACGATACGTTCCCAGATGGATTCAGCGTCAAGAAAGGCAACGCAGTGACTTATATGCCTTATTCCATGGGGAGAATGAAGTTTATTTGGGGTGACGATGCAGAGGAATTCAAGCCCGAGAGATGGATCGACCAAAACGGCCTTTTTAGGCCGGAGAGCCCTTTCAAGCTCACGGCTTTTCAGGTTTGTCCCAAAAGCTAGAAACTTGGCACCTTTTTTTTTTTTTTTTTTTTTTTTTTTTTTTTTTTGAAAACTCGGGTAATGAGATATCGTGCTCTGTCGAAATTACAGGCTGGCCCAAGAATCTGTCTCGGGAAGGATTTCGCGTACAGACAGATGATCATATTCATGGCTGTACTCTTGGGAAGCTACAAGTTCGAGATGAGTGAAGAAGGCAAAGAAGTTAATTACAAGGTCATGCTTAATCTGCATATTGATGGTGGTCTTAATCTCAGGGCATACAAGAGACAATGAAAGCCATTACCATTACCTAATTGCTAGCATTTATTTGTTTTAATGTGCTTGCATGGTCTCGTGTTTTTAATACTGTGTATCATGGAATAACGTATGTTGATCCTCCCAAATAAATATAAATTTCAGTATATTTGTTACGTGTGCTTTTATTACCAATTATTATAGAAATATGGCTTCAGTGATGTCAAAACAATAATCTCGTCAAAACCTTCACTTCATTACAATTAACAAATATTATTAAGATTTGGCGGTCTTGATCACGAGCTGAATTTTTTGTAGATTCAACCACACATTTATATAATTTATAGAAACTGTACGCGAAATGACTCCAAGAAAGCGAATTTCTACGCGACAACAAACGACAAAAAAATACGTCAGCTCGAAGAAGAAAAATATCGCAGAAAATTTAACTACAGTAAAACTACTACTTGCGGATAACTTTCAAATGTTCACCTCGCTAAACACTATACGCGAACAAGTTCTTACGAAACTCGAGATTTGAACTTATTGACTAATCCACAACTATTACGGACACGAAATTATCAAGTGCATCCAATTCAAAAGAAAAATTGAAGCTGTGATCCGACAAGGAAAGCTTGGACAATTCGTCAATTGGTTATGCCTTGTGTCTTTATATTAGAGTCGGATTGAAGCTTTGCAAATAGTCACGCTGTGCACAGAATCCCATCATAACAGAGTGATGCCCTAAATAGATCTGGTTCATGTTTAGTAAATTCATTTGAGGAGAGACAAATGTAAGAACTTCTTTATTTAAAGTCATCAAAGCCATTACGGAACAAGCGAAGTGTAGTTTGCAAAACAAAAGAAAAGGCATCGTTTTTCATTCAAATTGTTATTTTTACTGGATGTGTACTCTTTCATCATAATTGTTTATTTATTGTTAGTTTCGTTTTTAGTTGGGGTGTCAATGTTGACGAAGCTGTGTAGCACTAAAGCGATAAACGCGAAAAAGGGTTTTTTTTCCCTTTTCAAATGCGATGTGATGTATTTTGTATAATTCCAAATTTCAAGTGGGACGACATGATTTGTAAGGAATTTGTTTTCAAGCAATTGTACTCATTTATATTTGTCACCACACACAGCAATTATGGATGATTAAGACAATACGTTCTTATTATTGTTGTTGTTGTTGTTGTCGTCATTTAGCTGGGAATGAGAAATTTTTATTTTATTTTATTATTCTCTTGAATAAACTTTACGTAATTAAAAAAAAAAAAAAAAAATTCAACGACGACCCGGGTTCCAAAACGGGTCATAATGAAGACCAAAGGAAGAGATCAAAGGCAATCCTCCTCTGGACTCACTGATTCTGAGTCTCACAACTTTGCCATAAACTAAACCCTCTTCAAGCCTGTGAAGCCTCTTGTACCCGATTGTCGTTCCATTAGCCACCATTTTCCCATCCAAGTAAACCTCATGTCGTTTCACCCTCTGCCCAAGCCCAATAGCTTCCTGGATCCTCACCACGTTGAATCTCAGCCCTCCATCGCCCAAGCCCCGAAGCTCGATCCAATGGTCCTCGTCGCTTGGGCCGTTCGGGGCCCAATAGGTCCACAAGTGGTCGCTGTCGAGGACGTTGTGGGGCCCAAAACGGCCCTCTTTCCCGCCCCTGACGCTACTCGCTTTGATGCCACAATTCGCAGCCAAATTTGTTGAGAATATTTTATTAATAGCGCCTCTGAATTGTTTGAGTCTTTTAACGTCGTTTGAGGATATAAGCCCTGTGGAATTTGGAGGCACGTTTAGGAGTAACACGCAATTTCTTCCCACTGAGTTGTAGTAGATTTCGAGTAGTTGGCTCAGCTTTTTTGGGGATTCTGATTTGTGCCAAAACCATCCCGGTCGGATTGACACGTCACACTCCGCCGGTAACCAATCTCTCCCTTCAGGATCGCCGGTTTGGAGATACCTGAATTTTTGGGAAATGTAAAACTATATAACTTTTGATACAAAATAAACAGTTAAATTAAAGTTTCATCGCACGCAGTTTGTCCTTTGAAATTAAGAATAATATTTTCTTTTTAAAAGTAGAATCCAAAAGTTATCTTTGATGTAATTTGTTGAGTTGCAATTTCTTCTCTTTTTTTGCCTTTAACATTTTGTTGAAATTTGAACATAAATATTTGAGCACTGCTATTCAGCACACTCACGATTTTGGACGATACACACAGCTTTTGACAAGTGGAACAATTTTAAAGAGTTTTTGGTGTTTATCACTTTGTTGGGGAAAGTCGTGAGTCGTGAGGTCGTGTCAAAAATCATTCCCGTAAATATTTAGGGGGGTCAATGAAAACAAAAATCCCCAACAAATTTAGGAGCTCCGGTGTCCGCAAGTCTGACAAATAATCCTAAAATGAAAGTGTCGTATGATTCAAGTTAAGTTTTTTTAAATAAAAAAAAAGTGCATTTCTTTTTAACGCCATGACTACAAGAGTATGGTCGTTTTGGATTTTAGTTTGGAAAAGAATAATAAAGTCCATACCCTTCAATTCCAGCTTTTCCGATTGCAAGCGAGCTCCGATTAATGGTGGACCAGCAAGTGCTTCCGGCGGAACCTTGCTCGTCTCCGACCCAACGGACGTCCGGTCCGGCGTCGGAAAATATATTGATTGAGCTTTGTAATTCCTTAGCCATTGAGAACCATTCAGCGAAGTAATACGTCATGTTTGTTGCATTTTTTCCCTTTGCCCCATCAAACCATATTTCTCTTATATCACTCCCATACCTACACAATCATCACCCATAAATAATTATAATAAAATTCCATAAAATAAAATAAGAACATACCACAGTTCATCCAAAATAAAAACGGAAAATGACAAAGAAAAATATATAATTCTCTAAATTTATATAGTTCATCTATTATTGAACCATATATTTTTCTAAAATCACTCCCAGTACCTACCAAAATCACCATAAAAACAGGCAAAGATATAAAAATAAAAATAAAAAACTTTTTTTTTTAATAGTTATCATCGAAAACAAGAAGGATCGTCGTATTCAAAAATGCAATAAGAAAGGACCCTATATATAATTTTTATTTTTTTATAGTCCTATCAAACCATGTTTCTCTAATACCAGAATAGCCATAACATAGAAGAGAAGACCATAGCCAAGCATTCAAATCAATCCAATACTCCAATAAACATAAATAATTAATTTTATTCACCAGAAAAAAAGGATAATGACAAAGAAATTTAGTCTTACTTGTTGAGAAGCTCTTGAAGTTGAGCCAAGTAATACTCATTGTAAGCCACGTCACGTCCGTACCGTAGGTCGTGGCGGTCCCACGGCGACAAGTACAGCCCAACATCGACGCCGCGAGCTCCGGCGGCGGCGACGAGATCTCCGACGACGTCGCCGGCGCCGGAATTCCAGGGACTGCGAGCGACGGAGTGGTCGGTGTAGACGGAGGGCCAGAGGCAGAAGCCGTCGTGGTGCTTCGCCGTGAGGATGACGAGCGAAGCTCCGGCGGCGGCGGCGGCGTCGACCCACTGGCCGGCGTTTAGGTCCGGCGGGTTGAAGACGGAGGGGCTCTCGGCGCCGGTGCCCCACTCGGAGCCGGTGAAGGTGTTGACTCCGAAATGGAAGAACATCACAAGCTCTCTCTGCTGCCATTTCAGCTGAGAGTACGAAGGAAGAGGAAGGATCGGCAATGGCGGGGTCGGGACGCTCTCGAGGTGACACGTGGCGGTGATAAGGAGAAGTTGGAATGCCGTGAAGACAACGCACCCCCACCGACGACGGCGTAATAACTCGGGTTTATTAGCCATAGCTACGCGACTCGTGAATCTATATATAGGATATGAGAAGATATGTATATATATATAGGTCAAAGTTTAATTTGTTATCCTAATGGATTTGGTCGGTTCGAAAATGTGATCAATTTGATTTTTTTTCGGGATTTAGTTGTCAGCAACATGTATAGGTTGTGGACTTTTTAAATTTTTTAATTTTCGGCTAGGATTTTTATAGATTTTTAGAATTGTATTCTATATTTAGTAATAAAAGAAGAAACTGTTACTCTTAGGCTATTTATTTTTTTCAGAAATTATTTGATAGTTAAGTTAGGATTTCATGATTGAGTTTGGTTCCATTTTGTCTGATGTATCTAGTTTATTGTCTAACTTTTCAGGAGTAAAGTTGTCTCACATCTATTGGGAAGCCAACATAGTAGCCCATGAGTTAGCAACTTACGCTCTTTCCATAGATGATAAACTCGTTTGGTTGGAGGATTTTCCTCTTTCAATAGAGTCTGTAATTAATCAAGAATGTTTGTGATTAATAATAGATTTCTATTTTTCAAAAAAAAAAAAGTTAGGATTTCAACATAGAAAATGAACCACGTGCCTAATTTTCCCAGTATTCTATAACAATGTGTACTGTTTATATAGTATTCTTTTTTCCGGGAGACTCTCAAGACTATTTTGTTTTCTGTGACTGTATGTAATTATATGCCCTTTTTATACTAATTTTCCGAGACTCTCAATACCATTAATTTGTTTTATATCATATGTTAGAAAAGTGACGGTCTGTTTTCTAAACGGAAAAGGTCTTCCACTATAATTTGTTGGGAATCTGCCTGATACCATATTTCTTTGATGTTAATTAATTTGTTCACTAATAAATTCACTGTCTAATCACTTTGTGCGTTTAGGGTCCGGCAATGTACAAATACTAATGAATAATACATAACGTATCCCTCAGGCGAGCTTGATTTTATAAACTAAAATATACGTATAACTATAATAGTAAAAAAAAAGGTTAACGTGTATCTTAGTTTATGACACCAAGCTCGCGCGTGTAATAATTTTCATTTATCGAATTATTTTATTTTTATTTTTAAAAAGAGTAGGGTATGGAAATATTGCGTTCCAACAATATGACACGGATAGGGGACCGAGTGAATAAAAGGTGACTAAAAATATGCTTTTATAGTGTAATGACAAATGAGAAGGCAATTTGTTAAGACTACAAGTAAGCGAATAATTTCAGTGAGAGATTTTTGTTTTCGTCTACTTGTTTCTTTTTTTAATTCGGCAATTGTTCATGGATTGGCTTTGCTTTTCAGTGTAATGACAAACGTTTCAGTCTGCTAATATAGATTCCTATGGGCTACAACGTGCACATTCTGATTTCCACTATATGTAAAAGGAGATCCCACGATAAAAGGAAAAATCAAAACTATATAATACATATCACGCTAATTTATTTGAATAACATGTATATACATAAACGACGGACGAAGCCGAATCATTTTTTCGGGTAGCTAGTATTGCTGAAAATTTTATAATCTCTATCCCTTAAAATATTTTATCTAATATTTAAATAAAAAAATGGCCAAAATAATTTACTAAGACCAGAAAATGTTACCATTCCCCAGTAGTCCGTCAAATATATTAAGTTTTCGTATGATTTATCCATTAGATTTTCTATAAACCGAGTTTGAATGTATGTGATACTTTCTACCTATATTATGGGCTTGTTCATGTGTACATGATGCTCAACTAAAGCAGCGATTTTTTTTTCATTCTATCATCCTGCAGAGCTGGCTGGGGACAGATCACGAGGTGTTGTGTCTGTCTCCGATTTTTTCGTTTAGTGCACATCACATATGGAAAGTAATTAAATTAACAAAAAATTAGGTAATTAGTCAACTAATACGTTTGAGATTGCTATATAGTCAATATTTCGTAAATTTTAGTTAAATAACCATAAAAATGACGTGACATTTTTGGTTTGCCATTTTATTAATATTTACGTCAATTTATACGTGTAATTACATGGACGTGACTATTTACCTAAGATTTATTAAACGTTGACTATATAACAATGTGAAACTGTAAATATGGCTATATATATACTGAATGGATCCTTATATTAAACAAGGACTTGACCTTATTCTTCTTTGATACAAGAGTACTACATAAATTGTTAGTGTAACATTGGCTCTGTCTCATCTCACCAAGTTGTTGAATGATAGATCCAGACTGCTTAGGCCCTTCAAACTGATACTTAAATAAAAATACTAATTCTATCGTCTTCATCGACTTGATACCACGATTATAATCACATCTTCTGATTAGAAGACACATTAAGAAAGTATGTTGCTGTTGAAGTAAAGTGACATCAAACTAAGGTGAGAACAAATCGCACTACATAAAGTCAGACATATTGAGGACTTTTGCGAGCGTATAATATACATATGTCTGTGACCAAACCATGCCTCAAAGATGCTAGAGAGGCTAGAAGAGGAGATATGCCTGTAAATAGAGTTCTTTGAGACTATTTAGATTTCAGAGAGAAAGAGAGAAAAATAGAGATATATATCCTTATAATTTTATCTCCTATGCTCTCCAACTGGTTCTAGCTCTAGTTCTTCTGTCCTTATAATTTATTTTCCTTTCTGTTCATAATAGCTACACCTTGCTCCTGTATTGGACTGACCAATAAAGAAAGTCAACATAAAACAAACTAAGGCAGACAAATTAGACTAAAATAAATGTTAGTTGTAACTTTTAGACATATATTAGATGTGTAAAAACTCCCACATAGGAAAGTCAGAATAGAGTGATGAGCGTTTTAGGATATATTAAAGTGTCATTTTGATAGTCTTATTACCATTTAGTATTGATTATGCTAGTAAATGTGTTTAAAAGTAAGAATGGTTACTTACCAGATTGATTGACGATTTGAATCATTGTATCGCTTTGTCACTGTTTGCTTCCTATGATGACTTTAAGTCTTTTTCGTTAGCGAATCTGGTTAGAGTTGATCAGTGCCATGTAATTTTTTGTACACCGGACCTCGGGATGGCGTGCTGGTTTTGCGTTTGTTACGGACCCTTTGCTTGTCTCGTTTGACTCGTCTTGTTTTCTTTTGTGGCTTTGCATAGTTTTAGTAAATGGTCCCTTAATTTTTAAATTTTTTTTAAAAGTAAGAACTGTTAATTTAAAGCAGATATCATTTTACATAAATCAAATTATTATCTTTACGGGAAGAATTATACAAATATCTCGTTTTAAATATTTATATTTTCAAATGTTTCACAAATATCTTTTTTATGAACTTTTTAACGATTTATTTTTATTTTAAATAAAACTATACATACGGAAAAAAGGAAAAAAAAAACCAATAAACAAATATGAAAACAGTAAAAAACAACAAATTAGATATAAAATATAATTATTTATTTAATTCATTCGGACGATGTGTCATCATTGAACAATTTGATTCCCTCTCTACTTTCAAGTTGCCTCGATGGAAGGGACTATTCAGTCCCTCAGAGTCACAGACGACGATCATCAACTTGCTGGGAGCTGTAAATAGACTTGAGTTCAAGACAAGCAACATGTTATATTAAGTAGAATTAATCGAATTAGAATTTAATTGATCTTAATCTCTGAATTTAGGATATTGTAAATCGACGTGAATCCTAAAATCGTGAATATTCAAGATTCACAGTTGAAATCGTATTAGAAGTTACACAGTCTCTGATTCCATATATATCTCTATGTGTATTACTACAATTAATGAAATATTAGGTATATAGCAATTTATTATGTTTATAAAGCTGTATTGCCAGCAAACCTTGATAATCTGAGCATTTGACTTCTTCCAGAAATAAATAGGATTATACCACAAGTATGATCTTCCTAATAATTTTAGACCAAAATTCAATAAATCTATTTAAATCTAAAAGTATAACTGTTCATTTTGGGTATCTACCTTTTTAACCTTTTTTTCTTCTTCTTCTTCTTCTTCTCTCTCTCTCTCTCTCTCTCTCTCTCTCTCTCTCGTGCGTGGCTGATTTTTTTTATTTTTGAGTTGCATAATTATCACCATGTTCACTTTTGTTCTCATATAACCATTTGAAGATTTTTTTTTTTTTTTTTTTTTTGTATTTTTCATTTGAAAAATTTTGAAATTCGTTTGAAGATTTATTGACATGAATGTCTATAAATCTTCAAAGATTTTGAGAATTCGTTTGAAGATTCCGTGTCTGTTGAAAATTTATTGACATCTGCTTATAATATAAATTGTATTTTCTACTTTGTGCCAGCAAACTGAGGATAACTTCCTTAAGTATTGTAGGAGACGCAATTCCAAGAGAACTTGCGTGGAAATATAAAGAAATGGTCTAGTGCTTGATGGACAACGTGCAATTGCTTGGATGAAGTGTAACGTTTTATAATGCATTTTATTTCAAATCAGCAAAATAAGTTGTATCAACAACATCATCATATACTATTATTTATTTATAGCACTAATAACGTGATGGATTATATATTTGGTTTTATATGATAGTTTTTATTTATTTATCCTATTCGCTTATCCAACAAATTATTTTTAAAAAGTTTTTTAGTCGAACAAAATTATAGTCAAAGATCCTCTCTATGTAATCACCACAATTCAACTCCAACCTAGCTATGAACAAAATATTACCTGTTTAACACAACAAACAGCCATGAATTGAAACACATGGCCTTTTTTTGGTTTTTTTGTTTGTTTTTGTTTTTGTTTTTGTTTTTGTTTTTTTGTTTTTGTTTTTTTGTTTTTTTGTTTTTTTGTTTTTTTGTTTTTGCTGTTAGTATTAAGTGAATGTTGATATTGATCTAAATGAGATATGAACATATCCAAACGTACATTGACTCAACCTGGGCATCGGACGAAATCGAAACTACCGTACCGAGGTCGTGACCTTCCGACGATCTCCCGGAAGGAAGCTTTCCGTCGCGTTTCACACGGAAATTCCGTGGGTCCGGAAATGGTTTTTCCGTACCGAGTGAATATTCGACGGAACTTGACGGAACGCCTTCCTTCCGAGCTGCTCCAACCTGCGTTAATGGCAGAAATGATCTGGGTCGTTGGATTTTATATCCAACGGCCCAGATGAACCCAAATAATAATAATAAAAAAACTCAAATGTCAGGTCAACTGTATGACCCCCCGAGCGCTCCTCTGACATTTCCGCCACGTCCGCGGAAGGAAATTTCCGTCCTTCATCCAGCGGTAGACGGTTCTTCCACGAGGCGCAGTCGATGCTCGGAATTCCGTTCCGACGATTTTCTGCCGTCTGAATGCGCAGGATGAACATTGACTCATTTCCAAAGTTTAGAGTTGACATTTTCAAATTGTTTAAATGGTTTAATCAATTGATATAGCAAGCAAGTTGCAAATAAATGTCAAATTCACTATAAATTAAACATTGTAATTAAAGCGGTAAACTATGTGAAAATGTAATACTAGAACACAAACTTAATATAAAAAAATTGGGGAATGATTTTTGGCACAACTCACGAGTTGGAACGATCCACTCAGAAGTTGACACGTGTCCACCAACATCCACGTGTCAATTTCTGAGTGGATCGTTCCAACTCGTGAGCTGTGTCAAATAGCATTACTCAAAAAAATTACATAATGGCTGTTAGATTTCCATTAAAAAAGTAGGTCTAGACTATTTGTCTATTTCTCATAAGTAACTTGACGCGAAAATACTAAAATGCCTTTATACGGTATATCTACAACTTTTGGAATAATATAGACATCAATTTATGATGATGATCATAAAGCTGTGATGATATTATATAATATGTATAAAATGCATTAATCAGTTTCTCTCATTCAGAGTGGTAATCTAAAAAGGTGAATCAACACTTACACCCACACCTGGTTTGATCTAGAGCCGTACTTATAATAACATGGAATAAATAATGGTTGTGACACCCTTTAATACGTCATCGAAAAATGATTTCCGACTCCTGTCATTTGAAAATGGATAAAAATCTAAACTAAGAGCGTACATAGAAATTTTTCTTGACACGCATTCCGACGCTCAACACGTTGGACTTCAATATTTTTTATTTAAGTAGAGTTCAATATTGGACACATGGCTATATTTATATGACGAGTATATGGCCTTATTGCTGATTGAAATTCAATATTTAAAGTTGGTTATTTTATTTTGCATTTGGACGATATTATCATTTTTATTTACATACTTTTTTTTGTATAGTCACTTATGGTGCGGCTGAAGAGAAAGTATGGCTTATATGGCGTACCTGTAATTAAATAATGGTTCGGGTTAATTAGTAGTCTTTAAATATTAGTTGGTATTTTTGCAATCAGTTTCATCTGGTATGATTTTCACAAAGTTTCTATATTAAAGGATATTTTGTTTCTAAAAACTATAGAATTAGAATTTGATCTACATCAATTAAAAACTGAACCTAAATTGATAAAGATTGCTATGAATCAATATAAACAACAGTCAAAAGCAGCACGGTTCTCTGTCCTAAAAAAAAAAGAAAAAAAAAGAGCTGCTGGTTCTGATAATGAGTCTTCGGAAACCTTAGGGAAAACGTTGTGATGATGGTTATCGAGTGTTTTATAGGTAAAAAAGAGAAGAATTTATTCCAACTAGTCAATCTCCTAGTTTCTTTTAAAATTTTGACCAAAGTTTTATTTTATTAAAAAATAGTCCGACAGGTCAAAGTAATTTAATTTATTTCGGTCTGATGAGTTTTTTTTTTTTTTATAAAATAAAATAAAATTTTAAATATTTTTGAAAATGAGAGTAGGCTATTATCCTAATTGTCCATAAAAAAATGATATTGGATAAGATTTTGACTTAAACATACATTCATTTTAACTTCGAAAAATAAACATGCCACTTAAAATCAACGGTGGCGATACAAACGGTGAGCGTCTCTAATCACCCGGAGACTGTAACATGGTGGAAACCGCTAGTGATATCCCACCAAAAGTCACACTATTCGCTGCCCATTATGCATAGCATCTTTTGGGAATGTCGGAGACTTGATTCAAGCAAGACGGGGGATACTTATTTTTATGTTACCTTGGTTTGGAAAATTTGGAACTATAAAAATAATGTGGCGATAGGAAGACCATATTGGCTACCCGGGAAGTTGGTGGAGTAGCGGAAGGTTTTTGGAGGAGTAGTACCAATATGGATTCGAGGGAGGGACGGTTTGGACCACGGTGATAGCATTAGGCATCTCAAAATCAAGGCTTTTCTCCTCCTCTCATAGAGGCCGCGACAATTCTTCATGGAATAAAGATTAGGGACCGAGTAGTGATTCAATCGTATTGCTTCGAAGTGGTTAAGGTGGCTACACAAGCGGATTCATTCCTAATACGGATATCTTATATGATACGTTAAGGTGATGTCCTCTAATTTTCCTAATTTTGATATTGGCCCCGTTTGGTACAGATTATTAATCCCTGTTTTTGTTTTTTAAAAAAACTAAACTGTTTGTTTACGTTTGGTAAAACAGTTTTTGGAAAAAACTTTAAAAACGATTTTAAAAATTGTACGTGATTCCAAAAAGCTAGAAATCTTAGCTTTTGGAAAAAGCGTTTATGTTTGTGGTATATAATTACTTTAATATCCTCAGTGTCTGTCCTTTGCTTTTTAGTTCCTGGAAATTTGACAGTACACGCGTCCTTGTCTTTATCCCTTATCTCACCACATTCTTTGCCACGCGTCCTGGACTTTTCTTTCCTCACCCCTTTTACTTTTCTCAGTATCATGTTTTTTATTTTTATTCACCCTGCACAATTACTTGTTCTCTCTTCTTCTCTGAGCAAAGCAAACAAACATCTCTGAGCAAATCAATGTATGTACGTAAAAAACTATTCCCAATTACATCAAAAAAAAAAAAAACTATTATATAATATATAAAAAAAAACTATTCCCAAGGTTTGGTTATTATAAAAGACAAAGACGTTCAATTATATATGCACATTAACATTATATTAGTTCTTTTTGTCTTTAATATTATTTAATTTTTAAAAACATGTATATTTTAGTCTTTTTACTATAATATATTTATTTCACCAAACGCCAAATCAGTTTTTGTTATCAGTAACAACTGTTTTTTAAACAGTTTACCAAACACATGTCAGTTTTAAAAAAAAAACAGTTTTTTTCAAAAACTAAATCTAAAAACACTTTTTTTAAAAACAAAGCTATGCCAAACGATACCATTATCATCCTTCTCCGTTCTTGTAATGTGGTGGCAAGACAACTTAGCTTATCATTATCTTGGTTTTAGGGCTAATGTTAGTTGGTTGGGCCGGGTTTTGAAAGCGCTCTCCAATGACAAACATGATTTTTATTCTTGATTTGTAACCACGGTTTTACTCTACGCTGCATTAGTCAGGGGTTTAATGAAATTTAGTCGTGTGGTGCCACCCACACTTTGTTAAAACAAAACAAAAAAATCAAAGAAAAACTAAGTGCATGGGAAATTGGAGTCTCTTAGAAGTGTTGTGGTCGCTATGTTCTTCTTTTTTCTCCATGAATTTGCTACAGAAGACAGTATTAAAGAAACCAAAGATAAACACTGAAATTAGTGTTCTAACTAGTCCATGGAATAATTAGAATTACAAAATAGTCAAGATTTTTTGTACCATGTTAATAATTTTCTTTGAAAGTTGTAAATGGCTATATACATTGGTCAATGTTTTTTAATTGACAAAATAAAAAAAAATGGATCACAATGTTAATAATGGCAATACAAATAGACAAAGTTAAATAGTCCAATTTTTTTTTACAATGTTAATACAAATGTTGACTCCTTTGTATAAAATTACTGACACCTAATATTTACAGATTTGAATAAAATTGAGCTATTTATATTATTACGGACAAATCTTGATTATTTTACAAATTTATTAATTTCACTTTTAGACTATTTAACCCTAACTCAGGCGACATTTGTTGAAAAAGCAAATGTGGTATCAATTTCAAGTTTTCAACTATCTAAAACGCTACTATTATACGACTACGACTCTAAAAAAAACATCCAAAAAAACGACTAAAAAAACGGTACGATTCTATTCCTAGACGCTCTCAAATGTCAATTTTAAGTTTTTAAACAAGGCTTTAAAATAAAACTATAAAGGGAAATGATGTGTCAATGTATTATTGGAGGACAAGAAGGTAACCGGCACTGGGTGAAAAAGGTTAGCTATCAAGCTGAGCCAAACTCAGCCGTTGGATCATAGTTAGTTGTTGCCCAAAGTCTGAGATTAAATCTCAACAATGTATATATAACAGTCATTGATATCAAGACAAGTCAAACAATCATTGACATCCATTCCATGCAATTATACAAATCAAACCAAGAATCTCAAAACTCTCTCTCTCTCTCTTTCTTAGTTCTTGATTCGTTAGTTACAAGAATCAACAATGCCAGCTAGCGTAGCTTACACGCTATACGAACCGGGCGGTACAGTCATCGACGGCAAGCGATACAACTGCCGTCTGACAGTGAAGGAAAACCCACCACCACCGTACTCTCAAGATCAATCGTCGATTCTTCCAGAAGACGGCGAAGCGTACTTCATCTTCACCATGATTTACCTCTTCAACCATTTGTCGCCACCGGGAAGGAAACAGACGGTCTGTCTGTTCAGGAAACAGCGAGCGGTAAAGCGCCAAGATTTCTTCTCCGACACAGACACATTCGTCTCCGACGTGCTCGCCGAACTTCCGTGGCGCTTGCCGGAGGTCCTGACGGCTCCGGCGATTCAGTGGATACGCGCCTCCGCACGCGCCGCGGTGCTCACCGGGGCCTTTCGAGAGGCCAGGGTGGTCTCGCTGGAGATGGAGATCGCCGGTCCCGGCGGACACGAAGTGGCGGCGATAAAGGAGGAGCGTGATGACGTGGAGGACACGTGTCCGATATGTTTGGGGAAGCTGTTGGTCACGGACACGGTGGTGGTTGTACAGACGCCATGTAGCCATTTGTTCCACAAAGACTGCGTGATTCGCTGGCTCGACGGTCCAACTAAGAAGTGCCCTGCTTGTCGGAGCTCTGTCAGAATATTACGACAAGTCTGACGAGAAAGATTAGTTTTCTTTTTTATTCTTGTTTGTACTTGCTTTCTTGCCAACTTCGATATCTTAGTTCTTCGTATAGGACACACGGTATGATATGAATATGTATCTCACTATTTTCTGGTTCTTTTATTTTGCGGTTTCGTCATTATTTCTGTATCTTTCTTTCTTTCTTTCTTTCTTTCTTTCTTTCTTTCTTTCTATACATATACTGTGAAAAAATATGATAGTTGGTTTAATTTCATAAAGTTTCCGGTTTAGCAGGATATTTTGTTTCTTAAAACTATTTAGAGTTGAAATACATGACTGGAATTGACTTGTAATGACGATAAAAGGAACCATTGATTATAGATATATAGTTATTCTAGACCCTTAATATTAAAATTCAAGTTTAACTATATGATCATTAGGAAAAATAGTCGAAACTAACACAAAAAAGTGCCATATTAATCCAAATTAACACAAGAAATATACCCAATATGAGAGTGAGACGTAAGCATGAATTCAGCTATTTTCTTAACATTTGAAATAATCATACTATAATTTTAAATGAAGCTAATCGATACAATTTTTATCTTGTTACTATTTACAATACCCAATATATGCTTCCCTTACAAGCCTCTCTCTCTCTCTCTCTTTTAAAATCTTTTTCAAATGTTCTCATCGATTTTTGTCCTCTTCTGTTTCGAACATTAAATTATTCACTGCTTAGCAATTTAGAATAAAGTCATTATGTTTATAATTGAATTTAAGTTAATCTTCATATTGATAAATGATTTTAGAGAAGTCTATTCATCATCATTAGATTCGCAATTGATATTAATAATATATAGTTTTATGATTTGATATCAACAAATATTAACTAATATTAGCATTTGAAATTTAAAGTGTAAATTTTTTAATGAGTTAATCTTTTTTGTTAGTAGATTTGATTTTGTTATGTGTAGAAGTAGATTTTTTTCGATTTTTTACAAAAAAAAAAATGAAATAAAATGGACGGTTATTTTGGTAATTAATAGTGGTATTTCTGTGAAATATATCCGGTTTATTTTGGTTATCAATGGCAATGTTGCAATATGGATATACAAAACGTTAACTATGCAAAATTCAAAGCAATATTTTGGCTAACTAATTTATAAAATTTGAATGAAATTATATGAATGTTTGCTTAATTAATGTATATTCTACAAATAATTTTACAACTTTTGTTTGTTTTTACTAGGATTAGTTTTGTACGTTGGGCTGTTTTATGTATATATATGTCATCCTATACATAAATAACTAATACGATAAGATTTTTCTAGCCTATATATATAACCTTGCTTTCCCAAACGAGGAATAGGATTCGATTTCCTACTAGGATTTATAGTGTTACACTTGCACCATATTATATTCACAAGCTTCACCGAGCATTAAAACTTAATCCGAGTGAATAAAAAGCACCTAATACCACATTATAACAATAATGGCAGATAGTTTAGCTTACCGACTATACGATCATCACGGCACAGACATCGACGGCGAGCGGTACTACTGCTACCTAGTGATGAGCGAAACTCCTCCGTACTCCTCAGATCCACCGCCGCCGCCGCCGGAAGACGACGGCGAAGAGTACTTCATCTTCACCGCCAAGTACCTCAACTTTATACGGCCTCCGGGAAGAAAGCAGTCCGTGAATTTGTTCACCAAGCAGCGAGTGTTTGACCGCCGGGATTTCTACTCCGACACGCACGCCATCGTCTCCGACATGCTCGCGGATCTTCCGTGGACCTTGCCGGAGGCGCTTCTGGCTGCTGCCGTGCCGTGGCTGAACTCCTCCGCCGGCGCCGCCGTCCTCACCGACGACCCGGAGTTTCGCGACGCCTTCCGCGCCGCCAGAGTGCTCTCACTCCAGTTGGTGATAGGCGGTCCGTACCGTCCCGGCGGAGACGAGTTCGTGGAGGAAGACTACACCGACGACGAGTACGAGCCGGCGATCGAGGCACAGCTTGTGCATGTGAAGCTCGACGGCGACGATGACGATAGCGAGAGAGGTGACGTGGAACGCACGTGCGCGATATGTTTGGAGGATATTGTGAGGGACGCTGTACGGACGCGGTGTTTGCATGTTTTCCACGGTGGCTGCGTCGTCCGGTGGTTGAAGGCTCGTAACTCGTGCCCTTATTGCCGTTCCTGCGTCGTAGTATTACCAGATATATTATAATTTAAAAAAAAAAAAAAAAGTTATATTCTATTGTTGCCGATTTGAATAGAGAAATTTCAGAAATTATACAGTTCAACTCCAAAACAATAATAAAGATTTAGTAGAAACCTGTATAGAAAATATGTGTATTTATACGAAATATCTTTACACCGCATCACATTTTTTTTTATCATATTGAACATAGTTTTGTTTTTGAATCTTGAGCACTTTCACTACCGGTACTTTCTAAAATTTGCCTTTGAATATAGTAGCTTCGATTACGACCGACGATTATATACCTTTATGTTCTATATTGCTTTTTCCCATCAAATATTTGAAATTTGCTTTTTAATATATATTACATATTTTTTATTCTTTCTATGCTTGGCAATTATCATGTTTACAGATCGATGCCTAGCTAATGTGGCTAATATACCTGATATTAGATGTTATATATATAATATCATTAACGAATGAATTCAATTTATAAATATCCAAGTAAAAAAATAAAACTAATAAAAACCTTACATATATTAATTATATTTTATAGTTAAGATGATATTAATGTTTTTTTTTTTTCCCTTTATTAGACTTGTTTTCAAAAGTTGATTTTATTACCATACACTGAGACTTAATTTTGACAATTCTGCAATTCTGAGATATGTACCATAAATGCTCTCTCTACAATAATTAAAAAGAAATATGCTCTCTCCCTCAAGATTTTGCAATGATTTATCCTTTCGTTCAAAAAAAGATAAGATTTACAAAATTGATCGAGGTTTTAGAAGAGATTTCATCTATATACACCGGGATGACTTACAAAACCATATAATACATTACAGGTATCATACCAAGCCTCTTCAAGCCTAGGTACAAAGAAAATAAATATACACACATATATAACTTATATTTAAGACCCTAGTCTAGACCAACTTATTCATTTTTAAAGTCTTTTTATTATATAAAATTAGGTTGTGTCGCTTTTATTAATAAGGAAGAAGACCTCAAACCAAGGAAGTTCAGTTTTCAAACTTCAATACTATAATCAGATGAAAGCAAATCATTTATTTTTTTTTTTGGTTTGAGGTCTCCTTCCTTGTTAAGAGATATACGATGTTTGTATGCTTGCGTTTGCACTGAACTTCAAACGAACAAAAGACTCTAAAGATGAATAAGACTATAATCGAATGAAAGAACACGTGAGTTCAATCAAACATAAGATAGACCACACTAAACTTAATTCAAGCACACCAAAAGATCAATAGAAAACTCGAATTGGGAACTCCCCAAAATACAACCGTAACATTGGGGACAAAAGCATCGAAGTGGAAACAACATAAATGTCAAAGATAAACTATACTAACCAAAAGTCCAAATATTAAGAGTATCATAACACACAAACTCAGGATAAAAATCACTACTAAACCTAAAATTAACATCCTCACTAGAAAAATTAATCACGAAAAACAACAAACACCGCCATAGCTTTCAGGATCGTAGCGGATAGAGAGATGGAACTATGGGCGTTGTTGGGGGGGGAAAGCACGATTGTGACGAACCCATCGACAGAGCCGGAAAAGAGAGCAGTGGGAGCGTCAATGGTGAGAGCAAATTCAAAGGAAGCACCACCCAATCACCGCTCCATTTGTTCCGAAAGCACAGCTCGGACATTGTCGAAAAAAACACTAATAAGAACAAATGGCTAAAATAGGATCGCAATCTAACACGAGAACAAATTTGTGTCACGGAAGGAGGTAAAGGTAAGTAACCAATCAAGGGAAGGGTTGAGTGCTTAAAGCACAAGCATCCCTTAAATTAGAGCTCACCGGGGACCAGCGACTCAAGAAAAAATTAGGGTTACTTTTCTTGGTACGCTGAGAAAAAATCACGAGTAAGTTTTCTTCATCCATTTAAAGAGTTGATGGATTCAGCTTTTTATTTTATTTTTAACTCTAGTGCGTTGATTAGTTCATTATGCGACTACTATCAATACAAATCAAATTAATAACACTTTTCGAAATTTTTAAATTCAAAACATTTGTGTTGTAGCACCGGGGAATATGTTGCAAGATCCTCTTTCCTACGGAATAAATAAAGGAAGCCAAACCAAATTTAAAATCTTAAAAAGTATTTTTCTTCTTATGAATTAGGTCCCGCAAAAAAGCTGCTCACAACAAAAACACACCACCACGCACAACTCATATAAGACATTCCAACAAACCACAACAAGAACATGAATATGAATCCTGTAAAACAAAACTAGGCAGCATTAATAAATGCTTTCAGTCTCTCCCTTCAACTCTGCAAATCCAAGTATGACTCTTGACTCCTGAAAACACACACACACACACGCACTTTTTAGTTAGTATATTTTTTTCCATAATAATTGTACAAATGAGCCCCAAGACTGTGGTGTATAGTTGAGACTTACAGATTTTGTTAAAAGCAGCAATATCGCAACTCTGGACATACTCGTTGATGGGCTCAACAGTGAGACGCTCTTCGATAAGCGAGTCGACAGAGACAAGGTCATCGACGATCGTGAGCATGATCGTCAATTTCTTGATTCCGTACCCGACAGGCACAAGTTTGGCTGCCACATCGAAACCATCCAACAAAATCAGCAAAACTAAATAAATACAATAATACTGAATCATTCAAACAAAAGAAGAAGAAAAAAAAAACGGATATAAATGAACTAACATGCTCCCCAAAGAAGACCCTCCAACTCAACACTCCTCACAGCCTCCTCGAGCTTCTTCATGTCAGTCTCGTCGTCCCATGGCTTCACATCCAACAGAACTGATGACTTTCCACCTATGATTCACACAAAACAGCCGTGTTTGTTTTTAAGGCTTCTTTCTTCAATACAAGACCTAATTATAAAATCATGATTTAAAAAAATAAAATATAAAACTCACTCTCTTTCTTCTTTCCGGAAGCCTTGACGGCAGCGGCGCGTTCCTCGGAAGCTTTCTTCTCCTCCTCGGTCTCTTCTCCGAACAAGTCGACATCGGAGTCATCGTCTTCCTCATCCGCAGCCGCGGCCTGAAAGCAATCGTAAAGAATATTGATGACTAAATTTAATAACTAATTACGCTGAAACATAAACATGTTCACTCAAGTTATGTTTTTTTTTCATTTTTGGCTCATAATCTAATCTTACGAACAACTGTGTCAATAAAGTTTTAAGCCAAGCAACTTGAGTATTTTGCTTCAAGATTTATAATTTATTTCTTTAAATATGTTGATAAAAAAAGTTTATATAATTTTGTTAAAAAATAGAGCTGAGTACTAACTTGCAAAGAAAATTAGTTAATGGACAGAAATGTCTTCAAAGCAAATAGTTCGGGGGCAATTTACGGTAATTTCCAAGAGAGACTTGCCTTGGAATCACCGGCGGGCGGAGTAGCAACAGCATCGTCGACGATCGGAGCACATCCCTCGATAACGACGCCACTCCCTTCTCCGGCAACACCGCTACACCACAAGTCATCACATAATTAGCAACACATATAATACAATAGAATATAAGTACATGGACACCCAGAAATCATTATGTTCTGTGCGTGCACTTACGAAATCCTCAGAAGCGCCTCAATGTGGTTGAACCATCGAGACACGTTCACGTACTCGGCCGACGGAGCTCCGGCGAGAGCGGCGTGCACGGTGATGTCATCCTTGGAAGCTTGATATCTGTAGAGACCAATACAGTGTATCAATAATGATGTGTCTATACAGATCTGAAACAGAGCTTGATTTCAAAAGCTTACCCGGTGATGTAACTCCGAGTCAAAAGGAAATCGTCGAGTTTCTTCAGGCCAGAGGCAGAAGTCAGCTCGTAGAATGCGACAGCCATTGATGAATATTTTCTGATAAAACAACAAATAAACACTCAGTGTTGGGATTTCGTCTCCTATTATTATCTATTGTCTCTGCAGCGAAATTCTCAGAACTAATTTGCTACATCATTCACGTTGAACAAATCAACATAATTCTAGTTCAGCGACAATATGAAATTAAGAGCCGATATTCCAGATAAATATAACACACATCAGGGAGAATAAAAAAAAACTGCAGCGAGAAATGAATGGAAGAAATATAGATGAACGCAAGGGAAATTCTTAATCTTCGTACTTAAACCCTAACCTTCTTTCTTGGTTTTTCGCCTGAGAGAGATGAAGAAAGAGAGTAGAATTGCAGATTGGAGGAAAAGGAGAATAATGAGATTGTATAATCGCAGACCTAGCTAGGCTGTTTTGCACGCTGATCTGATGTAATGACACAATCGTCCTTTACAGCCCAAAGACGAGAAAACGAGGCCCAAAGCCCAATGGGCTTTGAATTTAGGCTTCAAGATTTCCAATACGGAAATTTTAACTATAACTCTTTTTCAATGATGCACCTGTTTATTAAATAACTCTAAATTAGGTGTGTGATAAAAATAGTTTTTTTTTATATAAACGGTAAGCTTATAAATTTCTATTAAATAAACTTCTAAATTATACGTTTATCCCTTATTAAATTTGAATGAAATTATTTGAATGTTTTCTTAATTAATGTATAATTTTAAAAGTTTTGCTATTCTGCTAGGATTAGTTTTTGTTGGGCTATTTTATATTATATTAAAGAAAAATTATACGAACTAAGTCACGTGAAACGTTGCAATTGAAAGCTAACCAACGTTTGTAAATTTTTGTTTAAATAGCCAATTTTGATGATTTGACAACTAAACCAAATATTTGTTTCCAATTTTACCCCTTTTTAAAATTTTCAAACAAAAATAATAATGAAAAATCAAAACGGTCCTACTCCTACCCAATTTAACAAATAGATAAATGTTTGAGTTTCATACGTGAAGCAAGCAAAACCCTAGCTTACGAGTCTCCTAAAACTCATCAATCTCCTAAAAAAACGCATCTCCAAAGCCCTAGAACAAGTAAAACCCCAAACCTTCTAATGCTATTTTCCTCTTTCCACTTTCAATCGCTATTTATTTTTCTTGATTCAGTCGAAGAGCAAGATGTTCCCGGGCATGTTCACAATGAAGCCCGAAAACAGCTCCGAAGCCACATGGCGATGTTTGGATGGTGCGTCGTCGATCCGAGTCACACTTTACATCCTTCATTATCTCTTCCGCGAAACTGAGGAGCTCAAACTCTAATTCTAGATTTTCAATTTCACCACTAATGTCACGTATATGATATGAGTATATACTCGTTAACCTAGTATGATTCTAATATTCTATATATTTCATTTATTCTTTACTTCACTTCGTTGTCCCCTAATTTTTTCTTTTTTCTTTTTAACCCTTTGATTTTTATGGTCCCCATTCCCGCTTCGCATCTGTTTCCGTCAATCGATCTGTGAGATCTGGTTGAGCATTAAATAGTCAAAAATAGTTGCCTCCTCAGTTGAGATGTTTGAGAATTGAGAATAAATCTTTAGTTAATGGATCATCGGTGTCTTTGAGTTTGACTGTTTAAAAGGTGAGCACATAGATAATGGTTTCAACAAGAGAACATGATTATTGATCCGTCGTCGAAGGACCTTTAAAATAGATAAATAAATAAAACACTACAATCCCTGAATGGTTGTGAAAAAGTCGTTTCATGAGCGTTGGGGTGTGGCTGGTGAAGTGAAGCAATAAATAGGTTTTGGTGTCTCACAAAATATAAATATAATAGGTAATATAGAGACATGTAATATCACCATGTGATTGGAAAGAAAAAAAAATGGTAGCTCAGCGCGCGTAAGATTTTTTTATTTGGATAAATATTTCATTATTTATTACGTAGGTATAATACACAATATAAATGTAATAGGTATATAGAGACATGCAATTTCACCATGTGCCTATGTATAATACCTATGTAAAAATCGTTTTTTGAATATTTTATGCTTTATTAATACACAACCACATAAATTATGAAAATAACCTTTAAAGTTGGAAGATTTTTTACGTTTGCTGAGACTAGCTTGAACATACACTCTAATTAATACAAGAGAAAGACTTCACACAAAATAGCTAATATCACACTCTTAGGCAACGACACTAGTACTGTTGTGTGTAAGGATTGTATGCATGAAATGATGTATAATCTAATTTAGTAGTTTTGTATTGGGCCAACAATTGGATAAGATATATCCGGTTAGGTTTTACATGGCCTTTGATATCCTTTCAAAGTATGTGCAGTTCAATCTCAGAACTGATTGATAGTACTTAGTTAATTACAATGCAGTTGTGATGTTGAAGGGGATGTTAAACAGTTATTATTAATTATTATCATTATTATGTTGTTGTTGTTGTTGTTACTTGTTACTCAATAAAATAAGTACCGTGCACAACAAGTTACGAGATAACCCTACACTAATTTGAGATCAATCTAGTTGTGAACGAGCTAGAGAGAAAGCTATGCAATTTAAAGATTCGACCAACTTAATTGCACGGCCAACGCGGTTATAAGTAGTAATACATTCATTTTTGTTGTTTACTAAAAGTTTTGTTCTTGTTAAGATTGCCAATCTTGATCCAGTTGTACTGAGATATAGTATATAATATATTGCCTTTCTTTATAAAATATAGAATATATATCCCAGCCTTCTCGAGCACACGTGACATGCCAAAATATATGTTTATAACATCTACCCTAAGAAAATGTGTTTAGCAGTCCAATTATTTTCGTAGCATATTCACTGAACACTCGTGCGCGGTAGCTAGATTAAATATATGATCGTATCATTATTGTACATATAAAGCAGTAGGATAATAATAATAATAATAATAATAATAATAATAATAATAATTGGATTTTATTATAAAAAATCTGGCCATACCAAATATGCGATTTTCAAGTTTAACATGCTATTTACATGACGCGTGGCAGTGTGGGTCATATCGATTAATAATAGATTGTAATTATATATTTGGAAAAGTATCATTTGGAATTGGGAAAATATCAATAGATTCACTTGTGTTTAATCGAAATGCGAGATTTATCCCCTCTATTTCTAGAAATATCAGACATATCCCTCCAGTTTAATATAAATGACATATACATCCCCTAAAAAATGTTATATTACAAATATCACATTTTTTCGTTTATTTTTTACAAAAAAATAATTTGAAATCCCCTAAATACCCTTAATGAAATAATTTTTTATCTTCTATTCTATATACAAAAAAATTAAATTAAAAAATTTATTTATAAAAAGTTAAGGTTTTTTTTTATAAAGAGAGATTTTGATTTTTTTTAATAAAATGGTAAATAAATATTTATTCTATTAAGGGTATTTTGAGGAGTTCAAGTTATTTTTTTGTAAAAAATAAACGAAAATGGTGATATTTGTAATATAACATTTTTTTAGGGGAGGTATATGTCATTTATATTAAACTGAAGAGATATGTCTGATATTTCTAGAAATAGAGGGGATAAATCTCGCATTTCGATTAAACACGAGGGATACTCTAGATATTTTCCCTTTGGAATTTTGTTGTTTATATAGAAATTAAACTACGTCGAAATTCTGATATCCAACGTCACAAAATGAGCCACCAGAACTTCTATTTTGGTGGTTCTTTCGGACTAGAACTTTCAGCTCAGCTCTGTACATGAATCGAAAGTGTACGGAAATCATTGAAAACCTTTCACTCCGTTTATTACCATTAAGATAATAATGGAATTTTATTTATTTTTTCAAAAATTAGGGCGTTGGATTAGTTATAGCAATTGTCGGCTACTCAATTAAGTGATTGAAATTTAATTCTCCTTTCTCATAATTTGAATTTACATTTTAACTGTGTTTGGTTTATTACTTCAGCAGATTAACTACTATAAACCCTTTATATGAATGTGTGTGTGCATGTTATGGTTTTCCTTTGTTTTTCATGCATTATCATTTTGTTTTTGTGTTATGATTTGTATCATTTTATATAATTTTTCATCGACTCATTGATATTATCATTTATAAACTGCTATAAACCTTTATTGTACATGGTTTTGTTGTGGATTTCGTAGTCTGATTATGTTTTGTTTTAGATTGGTTGATTTGTTATATGCATACTAGTAAGGCAAACATGTTTCTCATTTTGCCAAGATCCATAATACCAAAAAAAAAAAGAACAAATGATATTAAAGTGGTAAGTCTATCTTTAATGCCGTCATATGCTGAAGAAGAAAGTCTATGTATTCTTCAGAGTTTTAGAATCATAACACAAATGGAAGAGAACATAAACATGAAAAGATCTCGCTATAGGGAAGAAAACCATGAACGGAACCGGTGTACTCCATTAACTATATATTCTTTGTACTCTCTTGAGTACGATAATCAATTTCCTAACAACACCAATAATAAAAAAAAAAGACTACAAACAATGGTTTCAATATTGTAATTTCTTTTTGTATTCAAAATCTCAACTACATTTTGTAAATATTTACGTTTTCTTCAACTGAACAGACGTATAATGTGACGTTTCACGCAAAATAAAAAATCTGAGAGACTCAAATTTTATGTACTTGTTCTTTTTTTTTTTTGGGCACTTGCGAAATTATAAAACATTGAATCTACATATACGGTGATGAATTATGAAGCGAGTGTCCTGTGGGCAGAGTTATGGACCGCAAATTGGCCATATCTGGCCCACAACAAGGCACTCTCAGGGTTCCACTCGTAGTCGTATTCGTATTAAATTGATTTTGTGTCTATTTTTTTCACCCATCTAAACCCTCACATGTCATTATTACACATTGCCCCCCACTTGTAATTCTTACCAAAGAAAGAAGCGCAACACATATGTATTGATCGCCTTCACACTATTGCATGCGACTATTGCTGCCAATATTTTTGCATACGTATGACAGCGCATCAATAAATATTATCAGACGAAAGTGACAATCTCGCGGTCCAGAACCAAAGCAAACGTCCCCTCTCAAAAAAAAAAAAAAGGCTTTTTCAACCTCGTTCGGTGCTTAAAAATCAACAGTGAAAAGGGTACGTAAAAAAGACGATTTATTTACCCAAAAGAAATTAAATTAGTGCTGTATACGGAATTCTGCCACAACAGCTAGGCAGTCTCTCTCTCTCTCTCTCTCTCTCTCTCTCTGCGCATTGATGAAGCGACCAACCGTCTTAATTGCTCTTCACAACACACCAGTCCACTGACCAAACTCTCTGTTTTCAAGACATATTTTTGAATCGAGACCAAGAGAAGAGAACCCACCAACATTATTATCGATCCTTCAAAAAGCCTCTCCTTTTTTCTTCCACATCTCACCCCACTCTCCAAACTCCAAAAACACTTCACTCCAACACACACACTCTCAGTCTCTCATGGCCGAAACTCCAGCCAAATGGCTGGTCCTGATCGCCATAGCCGTGCTAACCATCGCACACAAACCCACCGAAGCATCGGAGAAGAAGATCTTCATCGTCCAAATGGACAAAGCAGCGAAGCCGAGCTCGTTCTCTAACCACCTGGACTGGTACTCCTCAAAGGTGAGCTCCGTGGCGGAGAAAGAGTCGTCGGGACCAGACAGAATCGTGTACAGCTACGATACGGCGTTCCACGGCGTCGCGGCTCACCTGAGCGAAGAGGAAGCGTCGGAGCTGGAGCGACAGGAGGGAGTCACGGCGGTGTTTCCGGAGACCAAGTACGAGCTCCACACGACGAGGAGTCCGATGTTCCTGGGCCTCGACGCGGCGCGGGTCGGCGCGTGGTCGGCGGCGGGGGCGGCGGCGGAGCACGACGTGGTGGTGGGGGTGTTGGACACCGGGATATGGCCGGAGAGCGCGAGCTTCAGCGACGCCGGGATGAGCCCCGTCCCGGCGCGGTGGAAGGGTCAGTGCGAGACCGGAAGAGGGTTCGAGAAACGGCACTGCAATAAGAAGATCGTCGGCGCCAGAAGCTTCTACAGAGGATACGAGGCTGCGACGGGGAAGATGGACCCACGCAAGGAATACATTTCTCCAAGGGACCAGGTGTGTGTGTGTCTGTGATTTAAAATTAGGCCCTTTTTTTGGCCTAAAATTCCTGATGGTTAAGATTTTGACATTTTAGTCCTCAAACTTAATTTTTGGACTAAAATATCCTCATAAAGCTATTAAATTTTATATCATACTTAAAACACATATAGCATTTTTTGGGACTACAAAATTTAATCGTTTTTTTTATTATATGTAACACGTATTATTTAAAGAATTTTCTTAGATATTTAATAATTTTATTCCACACGACCTCCACAGAGGAGTGTGGAGGTCGTGGGTTCAATCCCCACTGCAGCAAAACTACCTTGAAGAAAAAAAAAAAAAAAAAAAAAAAATTTGAAGAGTATTTATATATAAAAAAATAGGGATAAAATTATTGAGGGCTTATAAAATCTTAAAATGAATAGTTGTCATATTATTTTGTCTTGATGTCATAAATATGATTATTAGGACGGGCATGGGACCCACACGGCAGCGACGGTGGCGGGGTCGCCGGTGCGCGGCGCGAGCCTGCTGGGGTACGCCGGAGGGACGGCTCGAGGGATGTCTCCGGGGGCGAGGGTGGCGGCGTACAAGGTGTGCTGGATGGGCGGGTGCTTCAGCTCGGACATCCTGGCGGCGGTCGACAAGGCTGTCTCCGACGGCGTCGACGTCCTCTCCATCTCCCTCGGCGGCGGCGTCTCCTCCTACTACAAGGACAGCCTCTCCGTGGCCTCCTTCGGCGCCATGGAGATGGGCGTCTTCGTCTCTTGCTCCGCCGGTAATGGCGGCCCCGACCCCGTCTCCCTCACCAACGTCTCCCCCTGGCTCGCCACCGTCGGCGCCAGCACCATGGACCGCGACTTCCCCGCCACCGTCCGACTCTCCGACCGCCGCAATTTCTCCGGCGCCTCCCTCTACAGGGCCACCACTAAAGGTGCGCTTTTTATCAAAAGTCAAAATTAATCAACAAAAAGTTAATTTTAACCTGTTATTTTATGGTTAACCAGAACAACAATTATTAATAAAACAACAAAAAATTAGGTAATTAGCTAACATTTGACGTTTGAGTTTGCTATATGTTTGACGTGACATTCCTGATTTGAGTATTTACGTCATTTATAAATACATGGACTGGATTATTTATCTAAAATTTACAAAATGTTGACTATATAATATAGCAATGTGAAACTAAATGTATGACAATATATCGAATGGACTCATAAAACAATCTCGGTTAATGGTCAATTGTTAATCGTCTAAAATAGTTTACCTGGTTAACCTCACTTTTAGGCACCAGCAAGGGCAAGGAAACAACAATGTACCCGCTTGTGTACATGGGGAGCAACTCGTCGAGCCCCGACCCGAGCTCGCTCTGCCTCGAGGGCACGCTGGAGCGGCGCCACGTGGCGGGGAAGATCGTGATCTGCGACCGGGGGATCAGCCCCCGGGTCCAGAAGGGCCAGGTGGTGAAGGACGCCGGCGGGGTCGGGATGATCTTGGCCAACACCGCCGCCAACGGGGAGGAGCTCGTGGCGGACTCGCACCTCATCCCGGCCGTGGCGCTCGGCCAGTCCGAGGCCGCGGCCGTGAAACGCTACGTCCGCTCCGCGAGAAGGCCCGCCGCCAGCCTGGCGTTCCTCGGGACGAGGCTGGGCGTGAGGCCGTCCCCGGTCGTGGCGGCCTTCTCGTCCCGCGGGCCCAACTTCCTGACCTTGGAGGTCCTGAAGCCGGACATGGTCGCCCCGGGAGTGAACATCCTCGCGGCGTGGACCGGCGCGCTCGGCCCGTCGAGCCTGCCCACGGACGCGAGGCGGGTCGGGTTCAACATCCTGTCGGGGACGTCGATGTCGTGCCCGCACGTGAGCGGGATCGCCGCCTTAGTCAAGAGCCGCCACCCGCGGTGGAGCCCGGCCGCGGTGAAGTCCGCGCTCATGACCACGGCCTACGTCCACGACAACACGCTGGGCCCGCTCCGCGACGCCGCCGCGGGGCCCGGATCGCCACCCTCGGGCCCGTACGAGCACGGGGCGGGGCACGTGAACCCGGCCCGAGCCCTCGACCCGGGGCTCGTCTACGACATCTCGCCCCAGGACTACTTCGAGTTCCTGTGCTCGCAGGGGCTCACCAAGCCCCAGCTCGCGGTGTTCGCCAAGTACTCGAACCGCACGTGCGGGCGGGCCCGCCGCGGGCCCGCCGACCTGAACTACCCGGCCGTGTCCGCGGTGTTCGCGGAGAAGGCGTCTCCGCCGCCGGTGGTGGTCCGCCGGACCGCCACCAACGTGGGGCCCGCGGCGTCGGAGTACGGCGTCTCGGTGTCGGCTTTCAAGGGCGTCGAGGTCGCGGTGGAGCCGCGGAGGCTGAGGTTCACTCAGGTGGGTCAGAGGCTTTCCTACAAGGTGACTTTCACGAGCAAGAATAGACAGATGGTTCCCGAGTTCGGGGACTTGGTCTGGAAAGATGGGACCCACAGGGTCAGGTCCCCCATTGCCGTCACGTGGCTTCCTCCGATGATGTGATCATCTATTATATATATAGAGAGAGAGAGTCATAGTAAACAGAAATGAGCTCTACAATAAATGGGGATAGATCAATATGTAGGTTCCAAATTAATTAAGCATTCATTGAGATGCTTTGTTGTTACTTCAAAGTTCACCAATTGCGACCGACTGAATGTAAGAGGGACTGTGGGGCTAGCTTTTTTAATTATTATAATTTTTTTTCTGCATTTATTGTTTACAACGACACGGATGTACTTTAGAATTCAGATCAAGCAAAAGTCGCAGAAAAGATAATTGATGTTTTGTTTTTTGTTTTTTTTGAAGTGCTTAAATTTCTTCAGATCATTATGTGAAATCGTTGAGGAAGGACCATGTAACTTTATTTGTGCTAGAAAGAAATGTGGGATCACCTACGTTACCGAATGTATCTATTTCAGGTAAGAATATTAATGCTGAGAGGATTTCCAAAAAATAAATGAAAGGAAGGTCTCCCAACAAAGCACAACGAAAGAAAAGTTATAACTGAAACAGATCAAATAAATCACAGTAAACGCTTTAGGTGACCGTCTTCATTCAATTTCAATTCCCTAGCTGGCTTCATTATTGAATATATTTTTAGTAATTAATACTTTCTGCAAGTGAAAAAGAGTGTTGAATTTTATTATAGCATGAACTTATAAATATATCTAGGATCTACCCTCATTTCATTATTTGAAAAAGAAGAAAATGCCTCCATAGGGCGTAGATATGCTCCACATCAATAGCTGCAACGTAGTCCATTATTAGGTACATATGATAGCAAATTAATATTATCACGCCATATATTATATATGACATGTTTTTTTCTTCTTCTTTATCTTTAGCGAGTAGTAGGGTTGTTTCTTGTGTTTTCTTCTTTCCTTCTGGAATTATATGTTAATATGTATATGTAACAAATAGAAAGAAGATGTATACATGTAAAGCATGGTTCAAATTTCATTGGCGGGTGATGTTTCCATGATCATGGAGTACAAAATATTGCCAAACAGTAAAAGTATAGACAAAAAATTACGAAAAAAGAAAAACTCGATGAAAATTTTTGTGATATTTTATGTTTTAGAGCCTATATTTATCGGGAATATTATGAAGACCTTACGACTTTGGATCGATATAGTGTAAATTTTTATTTTTATGGTATTTTGATAATGTCAAACTTGTATCGGTTAATTAGTTTTAGTTTTTCTTTTATATACCTGATGATCTTAGAGACACAAGTCGCTATATTGGTACAAAAGCCTAACCGAGTAAGTCATCTTCCAAGAGAGGATTTTGGGTTGTGTTTGGTAGTTAACTCAAAAAGTTTTTGTTTTCTGTTTTCTGATTTTTGTAGTTGTACTGAAAAACTGTTTTGTAGTTGTTTTCAAAAAACTGTTTGGTACAGTTTTCATTTTTGTTTTTGAGAAAGTGAAAAAACTGAAAAAAGTGTTTGGTATAGTTTTCATTTTTGTTTTTGAAAGAATGAAAAGAGAAGATGAGGAGAAAGAGGAGAGGAGAAGAAATTTTTTTTCAAAAACACATTTTATTTGTTTTCAGTTTTTTTTACTTTTTTCCAAAACAACTTCAAAATTTTTTGAAATTTTTTTCAAAAAACTTAAACCAAACATGTTTTCAATTTTTGCTTTCAATTTTTTCAACTCAAAAACTAAAAAATTGTTTTTGAGAGGAATACCAAACATGGCCTTGATTTCCTATTCTTTTATTATCCTACAAAGCAGTGGCGGACCCACGTTGAAGGCCCAAGAGGCCTGGCCCCCCCCCCCCCCCAAAAAAAATTCAGGCTTAAATTTTTTTTTTTTTTTTTTTTCCCGGCCAAAATTCAGTTTTGGCCCCCCCGCCTTCCGAGTCTGGATCCGCCACTGCTACAAAGCCACTGTCCATCTGCATTTTTTTTGTACCCTGTTGCATTAATTTACTTACTAATAAAGCCATTTGTGAATTCAATTTTTCTTCGATGTATGTTGGTATCATGTTGTACCCTTTGACGATGGCAAGTTTTTTTTTTTTTTTTTTTTTATAAGGATCAAGTAGTTAAGTAGTCCAATAATCTACTATCCTTTTGAAATAGGGATATCAAGTTTTTTTACAAGGGTCAATTAGCTCAATAATCTAACTCAAGTGGTTTTGTAGACGCGTTCTTGCTCAAGCTTTTGAGGTGTTTTAGTATTTTTAAACCACACAGTGAGTCTCTCAAGTAGGTTTTGGGACACCTAATGTGTCAAGTAGGAATTAGAGTCGGCGTCGGTGTATTTTGAAAACCTATTTATCTAAGCTTATTTTCAAAGTCAGAGAAGGATCTGACACGTGTCGTTTATTGTTGCGACTACAAGTATATTGGGCCAAAGCATTTTCATGACCATGAGTGATTAAGATTTTTGGGCTTTGAGCTTTAATGCCAGATGTGGCCTGATTGAGTAGGCGTGGGTCCATTGGGCCACCAGGTTTTCTTGTATCTCAAATAAGGAGAGTTGGACGTAAGTATCTCTTGAAATTGACGGAAATATCACCTTTTTTCATTTTACACGCAAATGTACTTACATTTTTTATACTGTCATCAATTTTGTATACAATTTTGTCATAAATTAATTTTTGAATTTCGTCAAGAATTTATGCCGACTTTATACAGTACACAGAAGGTGCAAATTTTATAATATCATCTAGAGTTTTATTTTTTATTTTATTTTAACGTGGGGGCACCACATAGAAATTCATTAAACCATCACTTGAATAGCAGAGGAAAACGTGGTTTCATAGCAATAAAACAGTCTCGTTGGTCTCTATTAACGTCAAAGAGAGTACACGGTGGGACAAGCCCCAGCCAGTGCGACTCCGATCTAAAATTAAGATCAAAACGAGCAAGGTTATGAGCAGCAACGTTACAATTCCGGAAAAGAAACTTATTTAAAAAAAAAACTTTAGTCACCCTTTCAAAGTTGAGAGTCACAAAAGTGGAGAGAGGCTTGTTCAAACTTCAAAGTAAAAAGACGTTCGATGGAGGGAATAAAAAGGGAGGGAGGAGAGAGAGGGGATTCATGTGTTATATTGTATGCCCCTGAAACATATTTTAATTACATATTATACGTATACAATTGTATTAGCATAATAGTACATCTCCGTACGTAATTCATATTCTAGCACACAGGACATGCATATTTCCCACAGACGAGACGAGCGTAAAACGTCTAATATTTGTCGAGAGTTCGTGTTTAATCATTGTCACCACATCAACCGATCGAAATTGGACTATCAACAAAATAATGTGAAATGGCTTTTAGCTAATAAACCAAAGCAGGTGGGTGACAGCTTTACAGTCGTACACATGTGAGGCTAATGTGTTTTCGATAATTATACATTTTCACGGTCAGTGATCAGTCTAACGATATATATACTTATAAAAATTTCTCTATATTTATCGAGTGAAATTTGTACCATATACAACTCCCTCTGTCATTGTTGGCTTCATCACAGGCGGGCACGTTCTTTCGACCTCACTTTTCCATCGAGACAAAATTATCTGTTACTTTACGGTGTTATTTTTCGTGTGTCACATTCAATGCCTTAACTTTCAATGACAAACAAATCCCCAATATATCATGCAATATGATGTGCAAAATACCTCGGATGTGCATATGACATCTTTTTTTTTTCTTTTTAACATAAGAAAAGGATTTGTCACAATTATTTTTTATTATCTTTTTATTTTTGCGAGAAACCGAATTACACTAATTAATAGATGAGAGAGTATAGAGTTTAGGCAATTTCAAGTATCTATTTTCTAATGGGTCCTTTCAATATATAATCATATTTACAATTTTGAATTATCATTTAACTAACACTTAATAAGATTTTAATGTATAGTAATGATTAAATATTTATACGCGTCAATTGATTGAAATACTCTATCAAAATATTTTAGTTATTTACTTAAAATTTACCAAAACTAAAAAAACGTTAAACTAATAAAACGTACGTTGATTATTTACTTAAAATTTACAAAACGTTGACTAAGGAAATAAATTTTCTTTTTATAATTGATTAAAAAAACGTCATTAATTTTATGTTTGAAGTTTTTTTTTTTTTTTTTTTATCTTTAGAATGCTTTAGTCTATTTAATTCTCCTGGTCTGAATATATCGTTCTTTACTCCGTTTTTCGAATTCTTGTTTTACTTCGAAGTCTGAAAAAAAAAAAAGAACGAGTTGCTCGTTAATTAGACCTCTAAAGTCGGGAAAGATTTTTACTTGCTCGTCACACCCTCAATCAAAATCTACTAACATACTGACAACATGGTCAAAATGACGATATACTTTGACCCTTTTATATCCAAAGAAGAATGTCTTAATCTGACCTATTTAAAAATAAACTAAAAAACTGAAAATAACCATTTGACAAGGGCCTTCAATGCCACGCTGGCAATCAACCATTAAGCCACGCGTACGCATCTACATCCCCGGATTGTGTGGGCATCGGGTCCCGGTCGGACACGTGGCGTCATGTAAGGATTTTCATGCGACTATGCGGTGAGAGGTCGGGCAGCTTCGACCGAGCTGCCCGAAAAATCACAAAGAAAAATCTTCCTTATTTAATAACCGAAAACAGCAAAACTGCAATACCTAATTTAAACATAAAATATAAAATAAAATACATTCAAAGTGCCGACGGAGATGAGCGGCGTTCTGCTGGGGAATGCTCAACGAAGATGAAACGGATACTCCGGAGACGGGCCGCGAGCGGAGGCGCCGGCGAATCGAGATCCGGAGAGTCGCCGCCGCGGCGTTGGCTTCTGCGTCTTCGCCGTCGTCGGAGAGGACCGGCGCATCGGTGGCCAGCTCGTCGAGCTGCGATGACGTGGCCGGGGATCCTAACGAGGAGCCGAATTTCGCGACGCTTTCGGTCCCAGGGAGGTCGAGGTTCATGGAGGACGCGATGACTGTTCACATGGCTCTCGCTACGCCGGAGATCTCTCGCCGGATGCCAGTTCACTTCTTCGCAGTCTACGATGGACACGGAGGCTCTCAAGTATATAATCACATTAACTCGTAACTCAAATCTGGTTATGGTCAATTGTAGCCCTACTTTTAAAGCAGATCTAGGTTAATTCAAGATAAACATGACCATGGTTCTACTTTTAATATTGAAATATTTAAGCTTCGTTGGCCTATTTCTCAAATTTTAAATAATTATAGTATAAATTTTTTAGTCTATTAAATATATAATCGTATTTGCAATTTCACACTGGTATATATTTAGTATTTCATAAATCTCATTCATATATTTTGACGTCAATAACACACATTTTTATGAAATGACAAATCAAGAATAACACGTCATTTTTATAGCTCTTTAGCTAAGATTTACGAAATGTTTGGTTATATAGCAATCATAAACATTTTAATTGATTAAATACTTAATTTTTTTTAAATTTTTTGTGCTTCATTTTTTTTAATTCTTTTAATTTTAGCCCCTCTAAAATACTTTATTCTTAAAATTATAACCTTGGTTAGGTTTCGGAGCTATGCAAGGAGAGGATGAACGCACTACAACAAAAACTGGCAACAGTCGCGACAAAAGTCGTGGCTGTTGCTATAAAAGTCGTGGTGGTTGCTCTTTCAGCCGCGACAACAGTCACGATAAAAGTTGTGGCTAAATTTAGTCGCGACTAGTCGTGGCTGTTGTCGCGGCTGATTTCGACCATATTATTTTGTCGGAAAAACCTGTTTTCCTCCAATTTTTCCCACCATTTTTTCCCGCCATTTTTTTCAGACATTTTTTCCCGTTATTTTTTCCTGCCATTTTTTCCCGTCCTTTTTCCGCCAATTTTTAGATGGTTCAAATGTAAAAATAATTACATAAATAAAATCTTATAAACCAAAATAAGATATATTTCATTCATACGATACGATGAACTCATAATTATACTAATAAAATGTCTTATAGTATTAAATACAATACAATACTAAAATAAATAACGCTCGCGACGCTAATAAACCAAAATATTATATACTATATCAAAGTAAAGTAAATCACTACTCGTACAGAGTACAGTAATAAACACGCCCGCGCTTGCCACCTCGGGTACGTAGAGGAGCTTTGAAAGCTAGCGCTTCTCTCACAACTTGATTCAATATGGAAGTGCCTAACCGCCGAGACCTCTTTTTCAACTAAACTCGCCGCAATAATAATCCTTTTGAAAAAACAAAACAACGACGAAGATGAACACAAAAAAGGCACAGCTCGCACAAGCCTCGCCGAAACTTGTAAACTGGTTTTTAATACGTAGAAGAAAGAACGCACTTTTCAACACTCGGACCTGCAATAGCTGTTGAATATACAATCAGAGCCCAATCGAGCGTGCGGGGTTTTTCACGAACATCTTGTTCGTAATACATTGCGGTCTGTTGGTTCTTATTTGGTAAGGTGTCCCACTTGTTCACTACGATAAGGCAACCTTTCCCTTCTTTTTCTATTCTGTTGGCGATCTTGAAAACCTACAATGTTATAAAGGCTCTTAGGAAATCATATTTAGACGGTAAAACTTGTCGGCTTAAAAGTCCTAGACTTTGACATACCTGCTCTGAGATCCAGACCATGGCCCCAATAACAAGAGCCACAACATCTGAACGACGAATCGCATGAAAAGCTTGATTGACAGATAAAGCCTCTGTCAGACTACCGACTGAAGCTACTGCGACTCTCCTTCTGATTCCAGCAGTATCAATCAGTTTGAACTTCTGTAAAGCAATTCATACAACTAGTAAATCATCTGATAAAATTTATAGCAAAGGTATCAGCTTTTTTCTTCTTCTCTAAAGAAATGTAAAAAAAAAAAAAAAAAGGAGACATGGCAATTATCTGGCTATATGTTCAAAGTAACTAAATCTTATGAGCCGTAAACCCAAAAGATAATCATAGACTTAGCTTGGGACCCGGATACAGCAAACCCTGACTTATTTTCTTAAAATCCGTCCCGAAGAAGGTAAATAAAAGGTTTACCTTGCAAGATAGACTAACTTTGGTGTGTTTGGAGTTTTTCAAAGTCGGGTTCTCCTTCTTTGTCTTTGATTCTCGCTGATGCATCAGTGGTGTGCCACCAAGACGTCGATTATGGAAAATCCATTTTCAATATCGACGAAGAAAGCTTAAAATTCAAAAGAACAGACCCAAAAATAAATTCAAAATTAGGTCATAAACCTTGATCGGTGATGGAACTGGGGAAGACACGAAGAGGTGAGGCATGGCGGAAAGAGAGACAGAGATAGAGAGATAGAGAGAGAGAGAGAGCTAATGGGATAAGGAAAGAGGGAAATGAATTTTACGGAGAAAAAGAAGTGTCGCTCTTTCTTTTAGAGAAAATTTGATAGCGCTCTTTTTCCAGCAAAAATTTGAGCAAAGTGCCGCTTTTTTTAGAAAAAAATTGATATAGCCGCGACTAGTCGTGGCTGTAGCTTCAAATGTCGTGGCTATTCTCGTATATAAAAATTGTGGTTGTTGCCAGTATTTCTTGTAGTGACGTGATAGTGGCGGAGGAGATGGGGCGGTTGAGATTCGTGCGGGGAGCGGAGGAGAGGGAGACTGAGGCGGAGGAGTGGTAGTGGCGGAGAGTCATGAAGAGGAGCTTTGCGAGGCTGCACTCGGGGGCCACTTACACCTCTCCCGACGGAATAGAAGTCGCCTTCGGCGGATCCACCGTTGTTGTGGCGATTCTCACCCCTCAACACATCGTCGTCGCCAACGTCGGAGACTCCCGCGCTGTCCTTTGCTGCCGTGGCCTCGCCGTGCCTCTCTCCACCGATCATATATATATATATATATATATATATATATATATATATATATATATATATATATATATATATATATATTTTGAAGTATGAATAGAAAGTCTAGAAACTCAGTGGAATTGAAATAATATTGATAACTTCATTGAAGACATATATGATGATTTATAATTTTTGTTTTTTTTGCGTGTGAGTGCCTAGCTAGTCTATTACAAACATCGTTGTGTAATTGATACATGTTTATAAGCTATTTGTTAAATAGCTCTTTTTTCGGTGTTATTAAGATAATATGGTGATATTATAATAATGATTAGAAGATAGATGATATCTGGTTGGATCGATCTTGGTTAATTAGAGTGAAAAAAGGAATATTATATATGAGGAAGTCCCACATTCATTGGGATAAATTATTCGTTCTCTTTATAAAAAGTCATGCGTGGCTCCCTTCATCGTTTCGTTGTCGACTAATATAATATTGAGATAGAACCTCAAAATACTTTTACGCTATAGTATATATTAAATATGATGCAAATTGATTTGTGTTTTTTTTTTTTTTTGAAACACTTTGATGGAGAAAGAGAGATTTGATATGTAGTAATACACATGTTAGTATCTATTTGGATCGATCTCGGTGTCTAATTCCAAATTTAAAATGCAGCCCAATAGATCGGATGAGCTGGCAAGGATTGAAGCTGCCGGGGGACGTGTCATTTGCATAAATGAGGCTCGAGTGGAAGGCATCGATCTTGCAATGTCCCGAGCCATAGGCAAGTCTCATCAAAATGAAATAAGAATAATGATGTTAAAGAAATAAAATATACAAATTAGTCATTAGAAATCAATTTTTTAGCAAATTAGTTTCGCGTTTAAGTTTTTAGTAACTAGCCACATTTATATTGATTGCAGGGACAAAAAAATAATTTAAACTATGTACTTGCACATTTATATAAATTCGAACTATTTCACTCATTTAGACAAATTTTGACTATTTTAAATATGTTAGACAAATTTTGACTATTTGTTAATTTCAATATGCTATTCAGCTATAACATCATTTTTTTGTTGATATTAACTATACGTACTTAATTCGCAGGGGACACTTACTTAAGACCGTATGTGATATCGGAGCCGGAGATGATTCACAAAGAGAGGAGCCGAGGATGTGAGTGCTTGATCATCGCAAGCGACGGCTTGTGGGACGTGCTTTCAAGTGATACAGCTTGCAAGTTTGCGGCGGAGTGTATCAGCATCGGGATTCCCGCTTCGTCCGCCACTGTGGACCACACTCACCGCCACCATTCTCACCCGCCTCACCTTGGGACAGAGGAGCTTGGATAACATAAGCATCATTGTCGTCGATTTGAAGCGGAGCTAGATCAATTTGATTATTATTATGGCACTTGTGTGTGTGTATATATATATACTGTACAAAATAGTCATTTGAAACTTATTGATTAGCAAAATAGTCAAGGTTTAAACTTTTCAGCAAAGTAGCCAAATTTATGTTTTCAAAAAAAATTTGACAGCCAAGATAAAATTTATTGACTATTATTATAAGCAATATTTATCATTTTCAAAAAAATTAATCTTGAGTTCAAATTTTTTTTTTAAACTAACTTGCTGCACATTTTAGCTATTTCACTAAATTAAGACAAACATTGACTATTTTACAAATTCATAATTTTAAATTAGCTATTTAGCTACATCACCCTTTACCGTTACCGTATATAGCTTGAGAAAACCCTAGGATCCGTATGGTAAGATTTAATTTGAATTTGTGTTTATATAAAGAAGATAGAGTGACATGAAATGCATGGTGCTTAGCTATTAAGCCAGAGGATTAGGTTTGGTTTGTGTAATAAAGAGAGAGAGTTGTTTCAGTTATTTGGTTATTTTTCTAGGGATTTTGAGATACATTGAATGTAGACATTCGGTGTTTAATTTTTTCGATGCGAGTGGGATAGTACGTGGCCAGGCAGAGTATGGCCCCGTTTGACATAGCTTTTGTTTCTAAAAAAAAGTGCTTTTAGATTCAGTTTTAAAAAAAAACTGTTTTTTTTTCAAAAACTTACAAGGTGTTTGGTAAACTGTTTATAAAACAGTTGTTGCTGTTAACAAAAACTGATTTAGCATTTGGTAAAATAAATATATTATAGTAAAAAGACTAAAATAGACATGTTCTTACTAATTAATTAATAATTATTGATATGCTTATTTATATACATATATATGAATAATATTTTGTACGAGGATATTACAGTAATTTATGTACCAAGCTTAAAATCACTTTTTCTAAAAGCTAAGAATCCTAGTGTTTCCATCTCATGTACAAAATCTAAAATCGCTTTTGAAGTTTTTTGTAAAAACAATTTTGCCAAACACTAGATAAGCAGTTTAGTTTTTTTAAAAAACAAAAACAGAGTTTTTTAATCTGAACCAAACGCATTAATGATAGAGCCTGGGTCAGGTCATTTTGTAAAATTCTTATTATTTTTTTTTATTTTTTGAGATCGCACGTCAAATTTGTCAAGTACCGTTATATTGATCTCTTAACCGGTGGATTTTGGCACAAGTTTTTATGAATATCATGAGATCTTTTCTTGCTCTTCTGAAAGAAAAGAAAAAAAATTTAGTCAATATGCTTTTTATCGTTCAAAAAAATTGTAGTAACATTTATATTGTTAAACATGAAACGCTTCTCTCTATGAATATATAGCCCAAAGTTAAAATAATTATCGCATATATAAGATCATCTCACTTTATGGAAGTATGATGTAACAAATATAGAATTGGAATTGCTTCACCCCAACTCTATGTTTTAGTACTTTATTATGGAGTTAATGAATAATAAAATTTCAAATATAGAATTTCCCTATTCATTCAACTCTATTTGTTAGTGGATGTTAATAATATAAAACTAATTTATGTAGTTATAAATCAACCACAAAACTTCTTATATTTATAAATTTTATGTGTTGTTGTATTCATTCATCACAAAATTGCATATAAATAATTTTAGCTAATTTTAATTTGATATGATAATTAATTTTGATATGTGATAGAAAATACTTACACTAAAAAAATCTATTAAAATATCAATTTTCATTGCAAACAAGTTAGATTATAAATAACATGACATACATATATAAATATAAAATTATTTAATATTTTTGTATGATATTACTTTATAAATTGTGTACCAAGTATATATATGTTATATATGCAATATGTGTTTATTTTATAAAAATATATATAACATTTTTGGATAAAAAATATGCAAGTTAAATAAATATGACTCTAGTGTAATAAATATAAAGTTGTCAAAATTATTAAAATAATAGAGAAATAAAGTATATGTTTTTTTGGTGTTAAAAATTGAGTATTTGGTTTGAGATGAAACTCTGTTTGATATTAATAGAAAATGCATTTTGGCACTTGTATACAAAAAATTGCATTTTAGAGTTTTGGGTTAGAGATACTCTAAGTTACATATTTGACAATAATAATGTGTTTAGGAAAAAAAAAGATTTATAAACAACTAGCCTACTTATAGAGGGGACTTTTAAATTATAGCCCAACTATCTATTTATTTAGAGAAATAGCCCATATTTCTCATACTTCCAAAATTGACATTGGTTTCATAAAACTTCGTTCTTATTTGTTTGTTAATTCTATATTTTTCCAGTTATTTATCATCGGATTTGAATCATGGAATCGTTCGCCAAATCGGAGACATGTATTTTGTTTTTTCGAATGGTAAATAATATTTACTATCGGATGGCCCGACTGTAAATATTATTTACCATTAAAATTATCCTGCGATTTGCAACCAGGATATTCGACAACTCATTTGGAATAGTAGGATCATCGATTTCGTAAATTTTCTTCTACTGTTCTTATATTATCTGTTCGTTTAGGTTAGTCATTTAATCCATCTTAGTTTATGTTTGTCTAGTGTAGGTGTTTAGGTTCTTTAGTTTCTAACAACTTCGTTCTTATTTGGTTGTTAATTCCAAATTTTTTCCATTTATTCATCATCAGATTTGAATCATGGAATCGTTCGTCAAATCGGAGACAAGTATTTTGTTTTTTCGAATGGTAAATAATATTTACTATCGGATGGTCCGATAGTAAATATTATTTACCATTTGAAAAAGCATATTTTATAGTTAATCTAACAGAGAATTGATCGGAGATGCGGGGGAGGGTTTCGATTATGGTGTTCTATGGGTTAATCGAATTGGAAATAATATATACTTACCATTTTTTCCAAGTCTGAGAACGGAGACGCTTCGTCGGCTTCGGAAGTGACAAAATCAGAAAATTGGTGGCGGAAAAGGAGGTCGGGCGCAATATCGGAGGATTAAGGGATTCGAAATCAACGGAGAGTTCGGAGGCAATATCGGAGGATTGAAGGATTTGGAGTCGGATCCAAAAAATTTGGTGTGTATTTGATGAGGGGTAAGATAAGAATATAATATTGTTTGGTAGTGGATTGGGCTAGTTACCTAATTTAAGTAATAGTTGGGTTAGAATTTTAAAAGAGATAGTCAATTTGGGCTAGATATCTAACCGGCCCAAAAAAAAATCAATTCTAATGATTGGTCCGTCAGCAGAAAGCCGCATTAAAGCCTTAACTAATAATAATGTGGTTTCTCTATAAATTAAGATTCAAACAAACTGTATTGATAAAAACAACTGGATTAATTTCATATCCAACGATAATATGTTAAGTTCCAAATGATGTATTGATGGAATACTTAATTGGAATATGGCAGTGTTTTTTTGTCACTGTATTTTCCTCGCAGAGGATGGAGACATGTTCATCACCCTTATTCCAAAGTGTGAAGATGCGTTCGACAAATTCCATCCTATTAGTGTATATATGCAATTTTAGCTACAAAGTTGTATCGAAGATCATCACCGACCGTCTTTGCTTGGTTCTTCCAATGCTTGTTTCTCCCTATTAGCCTTAAAGTCATGAAACAGTTATGACGAGAGTGCCAGTATTTATTCAACTAGACAGTCTAGATACTTTCTATTCACTTGAATTCAATGTGCCGGCTTTTGTTCGAGGTCTATGGATAGCCGAGATTGGAATGCTTGCGAGAGAGATATTACACACGATGAAAAAGAAAAAAAAATTCGGTGCGTTGGTATAAAGATTGGTATGAACAAGGCCTATGACTGTTTAGAGTGGGGATTTCTCCTCGGGGTCCTTAGATGTTGTGGTTTCTCTCCAACCTTTGTTAAGCTCATTGGGGAGTGTTTGTCATCGATCGAGTACGAGATTCTCTTAAACAGGTCTCCGCGTCACAAGTTTAAACTTTCTCGTGGTTTGAGACAAGACAGACCACTAAAATCCCTAAAGGGTCGGCATCACCGGGGTGGCGCAAGATCTGTGCGACTAGTGGTTTGGTGAAGGAATTTTTAATTTTTTTTATCGGCGATGGGAGATCGACTTCTCTCTCAGATCCTCTTGGGGAGAGACGTGTGGTTTTACTATCAAGCAAGATAAATGAATGGTGGTCCTAATAAAGGTATTTTAGTGTTTTATATCGAATATAAACTAATAATATGTACTTCGATATTCATCTAGGATCTAATACCAATTTGTGAATTATAAAGTGTTGAATGAGATTTTTTTGAGAGAGTTTTTTTTTTTTAATAAAAGTTAAACTAATATTTTTGTTATATTTTTGTCTCTTTCACTCTTACATTATCAGGTCATATAATCCTTATTATTATACAATTTAAAAAAAATAGAGAAATTAAATAACAATAAAAATAATTCATAACAAAATTATTTATTCCAAACCACCTATTATTATAATTACTTAGCGAAGAGACTTTGTTTTTTATTTAGTATAAATTCATTGTTATTTTTAGAGCATTTATCTGTTGTAGTACACGCATACTTAAGACACTATATATTTTAATTTACGAGCAAACGGATCGCTGTTTTTTCAGTCGCCTTAAGAAAGAAAAAAGTGGCCATGATAAAAGACTTTTAACTGAAAATAGAGATTTGACCACCGAACGGGCCTTTAATGTTGAATTTTGCCGATATCGCCACGCTGGCAACTAGACCTTAAGCCACGCGTACATATCCACACGCCCGCAGGTTGTTTTAACACGTGTACCACTGTGTAAAAAGACGAGGTTGACGGTCATTGGGTCACGCTCACAGTGAGCAGGACTCCAATCTCGAACACGTGGCGCGACGATAGGATATTCTGGCGATGAGCTCGGGCAGCTTCAACCGAGCTGCCCGTGCGAGCTTGGCGCGTTGCCCGAAATTACACAGAAAACTTCATTAATTATTAACCGAAAAAAGCATCAGCTAATTAAAATAAATAATATTTATATATATATATATATGTATTCTCAATGTATTTAGAGTGTGAGCCAGTGTCTCAGGCGAAACCTGATTGAAGACCACTTCCGATGACGGAATTCTGCCGGAGAATGCTCAACGAGGAAGAAACAGATTCTCCGGAGACTTGTCGCGAGCGGAGACGCCGGAGAATAGAGATGCGGAGAGTCGCCGCCGCGGCCTCGGCTTCTGCGTCCGCGTCGTCGTCGGTGGGGAGGCCTCCGCCGGCGGAGGACTTGGGGTTGAGGACCGGCGAGGCGGTGGCGAGCTCGTCAAGCGACGGCGAGGACGCGGCGGAGCGTATCGATCCGACGGCGTCGCCGACGGAACCCACGTTCGCCACGCTGTCAGTCGCCGGAAGGTGCAGGTACATGGAGGACATGGTGGCCGTACGGACGGCGCTCACTACGCCGGAGATCGCTCGCCGGCTGCCGGTTCACTTCTTCGCTGTCTACGACGGACACGGTGGCTCCCATGTAATAAATAATTACTAGGCGAAGATATTTTGTGGTGATGATTAATTGTGCTTGATATAAAAAGCTAATAATGAGTCCTTTCTAAATTTATAATTTAATACATTAAAACAAAACAAAAAAATATTTATTTTCATAGCCTTTAATAATATATTGATTTTTATGATAAAATTAACCGACCGCTCTTAAGCTTCTCTATTATAATCTACATGTTAAACAATTTTTAAACTTAATATGAACCCCTCCTTATATATTACACTAACAATAATAAAGAGCTTTTAGTTTATTGTTTTGTATGATGAATTAACCTTTCCCTCATAAGTTTCTCTAACATAGTATATATCTACAGGTTTCGGAGCTGTGCAAGGAGAGGATGAACGTGATAGTGGCGGAGGAGATGGGGCGGCTGAGATTTGCGAGGGGAGATGAGGAGGCGGAGAGGGAGAGAGATCTAGAGGAGTGGTGGTGGCGGAGAGTGATGAAGAGGAGCTTTGCCAGAATGGATTTGGAGGCTTTGAGCAATTCCTCCGACGAAATCGAGGATTTCGCCGTCGGTGGATCCACCGCTGCCGTGGCCATTCTCACTCCCGAACACATCGTCGTCGCCAACGTCGGAGACTCTCGCTCAGTCCTCTGCCGCCGTGGCCTCGCGGTGCCTCTCTCTATTGATCACAAGGTTTCAATGTTTTAGTATTATATCATTATGGGAAAATGACATCTATATATTTTGTGTTTTAGTTAAATGTCGAGTTTAATTTTTTATTTTTAAAAATATCGGGTTCATACCCCCTGTTTAACTAAAATGACGAAATCATACTTTGAAATAAACAACAGTGTTATGAATCTTCTTTTTATTGGCGTTTGAGTATAATATTTATATGTAAATATCAGTTATTTTTATTCATTCACATCATATATTTAATTTATTTAAATACGAAAAAAAACAAATAATAGTATCTGAATCAATCGTGTAGAACACGAAAGAGACAGAAGTAAAAATCGTTACTGTTTATAATATTTTAAATACATTTTTTTAGTTTAAAAAACTAAAACTAATACCGTTGAAAAATAATGGGAATTAAAATGCTTTATAAGTTATTATACTTATTAACTGATTTTGTAAAATAGAATCTCATGATGGTACCATTGAGTATGACTGGATCAGAAAATAAATTGCGCGTATTAACATACAATATATATTGTGCATGACCAGCCTAGCTTTTCTCTTTTAAAATTTTTGTAAATAATAAGACTCCGTATAAGACCGCATAGTTGTTCTAAAAAAAATAAAATAAGACCACATAGTATTGATTAAATGTTATGCAAATTGATTTGTATTTATTACATGAATTGGGATCAGTTTCTGATTCCAAATGTATAACTTGCAGCCGAATAGATCGGATGAGCTTGCGAGGATTGAAGCCGCCGGGGGACGTGTCATTTTTTCGAACGGAGCTCGAGTGGAAGGCATTCTTGCAATGTCTCGAGCCATAGGTAGGTTTCTTAAACAAATTTTGTTGCTATACAAAAAAAAAAAAAAAAGTTTTTACCATGTTATGGGATCGATCACGTATATGTATTTGGCAGGTGACAAGTATTTAAAACAATATGTGATATCAGAGCCGGAGATAACCATAACAAAAAGAGGATCGGAGGACGAGTGTTTGATCATCGCGAGCGACGGATTGTGGGACGTGCTTTCGAGCGACACGGCTTGCAGAGTGGCCGCAGAGTGTATCGCCAGCGGCGGCGAGGCTGTCGAGGCGCTGGATCGCATTACCCTCATCACAGCCATTCTCACCCGCCTCGCTTTGGGTCGCAGAAGCTTAGACAATATAAGCGTCATCGTTGTCGATTTGAGGCGGAGCTAGCTAAGAAGAGAGGTATAGAGAATACATTACTAGAATTAAAAATACAAGCGCTTTTGTAATATACGTGGTAGATTTGATGTTTTGTTTTAGGGTGCGATTTGTGTAGCATAGAGTATAGAGTCATATATATACACGGATTTTATGTGTACGTAGTGTGTATTCGAATGTGTTTTTTTTTTTTTTTTTTTTTAGCTGCGAGAGATAATAAAAGTCGTGACCAGGCATAGAGTATAGTAGAGCCTGGGTAGGAGGGATTTTTGTAAAATAATTGATGAAATGCACAATCTATATATTTTGTTTGATTTTGTAAGATGTCACCGCAAGCAGTTGCTGCTATATATATATATATTTGATCGGATTGTAGCTGCTATATTGATCTCTTCACCATTGAATTTTAGTACAATTTTTTTTTAATCATCAAACATCAATTATTGGATATTTTTTGTTGTTCGTAGAAAGAATATTTAAACCTATATTCTTTATGGTTTCGAAAAAAATCAGCTAACATTTATACTGTTTCTTTTCCCGGTTAAAATTTCAATTGATCTATAATATCTCTGAAGTGGAATCTGGCCAAATCTATAATATCCCTGACATAACAGAGACGCGTGTAAGCAAGGATAAATAAGAACAAACCAATCCAACAAAAAGGGAAAGCCACGTGGAAGGTTTCATGGGCCATGCAAAGGCGTCAAGTGGCACAGTCTCTCCTTCCACGAGTCACGACACAAACAACGTCTCCAACTTCACGTTTCACTCCCACTCCCACAACTTCCTATTATCACTCATTCAAATACCCCACACATATATCAATACAAATGTGTATGTAATGTATATACATATTTTATATATATAGAGCATTTTCAGTGACGAACGTATTCCAAAACATGGTACGACTATTGCAACTGGGACACACTACGAGAAGACCCGCCGTACGGAAGCACTCTCTGGAAGATTCTCCGGCGATGTGCCGGCAGCGCCGCCGCCGGAGAATCGAGATGAGGCGGACGAGGACCAACTGGCCCCCCGTCCGTACGACACTACCGAAGCGGCGTTCGGCGGAGAAGGACGAGGAAGGGGAGGAAAACGACGACTCCGATTCTGACGCCGGCGCGGCGCTTCCAAGGCGGTGGCGGCTGTTCCGGAGCCCGATGCCGTCGTATAGCGAGATTTCGATGACATGTTTAGCGGAGAGGAGCCACGTGGGCGGCGGCGCTGCGTGGGTTCAAGAGGACTTCTGTTCGCCGGACGTGTTTTCTGGTGGGGAGGCTTTGCATTTCTTTGCCGTATATGATGGTCATGTAAGAACACGTGTCACTCTTTACCACAACAATAAAAAATAATTAAAAAATTAGTCAAAGATGTTTGTTTGTTGTGGGTATAGTTTTTGTTTCTGTGCATGTAAATGTTTCACATAAAATAATAACTTTCTATGTTCATGAGAAATAATATGCTACACGCCTATTTATTTTCTCTCCGCCAGTTAATTCCACATAAAATATAGCTTTTGTTACTCGTATTTAATTTTCAAATAACCATTCGAATTGCAATGACACAGTTGTGATTCATATGTATATATATATATATATATATATATATATGTATTTTCAAATATTTATAAGAACACTTGTCTTATCATCATTTCAGTTACAAATATACCAAACATATAGTCTCTCTCTTCTATATTAACGGTAACAAAATATTTATAGGCCTCGTCTCTCTACAAGCAACATATGCACCGTCTAGTCGCGGAGGAGCTGGAGCGCGTGGACCACGCGCTCAGATCGGAGAAAAGCGGCCTCGCTCCGGTGCGGCGGCGAACCCACCGGCAGTGGTGGAACGACCACCTTCTGTCGTCCCTGCGGAGGAGCTTTGAGAGGATGGCCGACGGCGGTGGTGGGTCCCGCACCGCCGCCGCCGCAGTGACTATTCTGACGGCGGAGCATATAGTGGTCGCCTGTAGCGGCGGCGGCGCTTCTCGCGTCGTCCTCAGCAGCGACGGAGTTCCCATTCCTCTTTGTCATGATCGTCAACGTCAATATAATATTAAGGTTCTCATATATTTGTTTGCATAATATTTGGTTAGTGTGTTGTCTTGTCGCTGATCGTCATCTTTCATTACCTTTTCAGCCTAAAGGATCATCTGATGATACTATAGCTCATGATGATGATGATGAGATACGAGGGTATAAAGTTCTTCAAGTGTCTCGTCCGCTTGGTAATATCATATTGATTATACCCTTATTCATTAGTTTTTTAGCCCAACGTTTCTTTTCATTTATCGTACACACACCATAAAAATCCAATCTAATTATAAAGTCGTCGATGGAGTTTAGTTTACGTTGATATTTTCACAAATCATCACGCTTTGATATACATCTAGGATCTTATATTGTTGACATTGGAATCACTAAAATATTCATTACTTGTTGTTATTATTATTATTATTAAAATTATTACTTATTATTATTATGGAAAATTATTAAGAAAAATTTGTAGCAACTAGGCAATTCTTTATATTCGTTTCAGTTTTTAACCAAAGTTTTATTTTATTAAGAAAATAACTCATCAGACCGAAGTAAATTAATTAACTGTGCAAGTTAATTTAATTTGCCTCGACCTGGTGGGCTATTTTTCCAAGTAAATTAAATTAATTTAACCAGTTAATTAGTTTACTTCGGCCAGATAAACTGTTTTCTTAATAAAATGAAATTTTGACTAATTTTTAAAAGCAGATAGGACTATTAGGCTATTGATCTAATTGCCACAATTATTAGTAGGTTGATATTTTCTAACAATATTTTGTGATCAATTTTTTATGCTTATTATATTCAAATCGTATTTTGTTTTCTTAATTATTGAAGAGTCTTTACTTTGATTAAAAAAAACAAATTGTATCAATTAAAAAGCTACTAACCCCTATATAGTCCTATTATATAGAAAAATGACGTTTCAGCGGGCGCTGCTGAACTACACTGCTCTATCATATATAGGCTGCGTTTGGTTGAGATTAAAATGTCATGTTTTTGTTTTTAGAAAAAACTAAACTGCTTATCTGATGTTTGGCAAAACTGTTTTTACAAAAAACTTCAAAAGCGATTTTAGATTTTGTACATGAGATGGAAAAACTAGGATTCTTAGCTATTAGAAAAGTGGTTTTAAGTTTGCTATACAAATTACCGTAATATCCTCGTACAAAGTGTTTCTAAGTCATCTGTATGATATTTTAAATTCTATTTTCCTTCATAAATTGTGAGAATTTTTGTACCATAATACATAACTTTTCTCTGCCTCATCTTTTTCTTCTATTTAAGAGTGAAACTTGTTCAAAAATTATTTGTGCATTTTATTGGAATATCGTTGGCCGTTAGAGTCCAATAGTAGTTTGTCTTGTTACGTTATCTTTTTTCTCTTTGATTTTTTTTAGAAAAAAATATTATTCGTATATATGCATATAAATAAACATATTAATAATTTTTATTTAATTTTTAAGAACATGTCTATTTTAGTCTTTTTACTATAATATATTTATTTTACTAAACGCTAAATTAATTTTTGTTAACAGCAACAACTGTTTTATAAACATACAATTTACTAAACACCTGTCAGTTTTTGAAAAAAAATAAAAGCAATTTTTTTTAAAACAAAGTTATGTCAAACGGAGCCATAATAAACTAAAGTATTGAAATTGAATTAAATACCAGAAAATCAGGAGGCACGATCACCAGGGACAAGGGAAGTGGAGATGTTTATGATAGAAAGATCAAGAGACGAAGACGAGTGCTTGATTCTTGCCACCTACGGTCTTTGGGATGTCATGTCTGACAACCTCGCTTGCGACGTAGCCAATAAGTGCCTTCGTGATCTCGACACCAATTCTACTTCTGGAGATGGTCAACGTTCAGTCAACGCATCAAATGACCATGATCATGGTGATGGTCTATTCCCATCTACCACCACCGGTGTCGATGCAGCCACGTTGCTGTGCCGCCTCGCCATCGGCCGTGGAAGCAGCCATGGAATTAGCGTCGTCGTTGCTGACTTGAAGACGCATTAGTTGCTCTAGCAAAAAAAATTGTTTTTTTTATAAAGTGTTGTGTTTGTTGACTTGGTTGTGGCGTTATTTTCTTATAAACCCAATTGATTGTTTGATGACCAAATACTAGATAAAAGATTTCATATCTAAAGGCTCTTATCCTAAAAACTTGGACTAGTGCACTAATGGGAATACAGGCCCAATAAACATATCAGCAACTCCAGGCCCGATAGAATAATATCTTTTTATTTTTTTAAACAACTGCCCGATAGAATAATATCATCAATTCATTGGGCATTATTTGGCAACTTCGAATAGAGAAGAGCAAAAACCCGATACAATAATTTTTTTTTATGTTTATAGATTTTTTTTTAAATAATTTATTATTTTAAATTTTATTTTACTTTGTTTACTGTTTATAATTTCATTTAAAATAAAAATAATTCAAATAACAATTAAAAATAAGGTATAATAGATATATAGCAATATGAAACTTTAAATTATTCCATTTTTTTTTTGTTAATTTTAGGTAAATAACTAGGGGTGTTCATGAGAACCGACAAACCAAACAACCCGATCACCCTAACCAAACCGCACTCTTTTCTAATCCGCCCCATTACAATCCGAAAAAATTTGGGTTGAAACCAACTCAACCCGCTAGTGTTTCGGGTTGGTTTGGTTTTTGATCGTCATGAGATTGGGTTGAACCAAACCAATCCGATCCCGTTAAAATAAAAAAAAAAATTCTCTAAAAAAATGAAAAATGTTATCAAGGTAAAATAAAAAAAATACACCATATGCTTTATGGTTTTAAAATAAGAATATAAATGCATTTTTAAATTAATTAATTATTTTATAGGTGTATTTTTATGCTCACGACAGTTGATAAATAGATAATATAAATAGACTCAATATGATCATAAAGACTTACTTATATTAGTTTCAACAACTCGTTTTTTTTTTCTTTTACAGATTTTTCACGATGTCTAGATTTTTATGGAGTATGAAATTTGAGATGAGACATAATTTATTTATTCTTAGTATTTGCATGATTTTTTTTTTTATGAATTTGATTCAACGATTCTATTTTGTACATTTGTTGTGACAAATTAATCCGAACAACCCGACTTAAACCACATCAAATAAATCAAACCAAACCAACCCGATTAATACCGGTTCGGGTTGGTTTGGTTTCAGTACCATAAACGGTTTGGGTTGGGTTATAAAAATGACAAATCGAAGATTTCGGGTCGGGTTCATGAAAATGTACAAACCCGAATAACCCAATCCGATGTACAGGCCTATAAAGTGACGTTGCATCCCTTGGACATTTTGGGCTTTCCATAATTTTCCTTTGTGTATTTTTATTTTTATTTGAATATATTAAGTGTTATTCGTTTGAATTTGAATTTTATTATGCGTTTAAAATTTGAAATCATATATTCAGCCGACAATCATTAAGTGCCATATTATTTTAAAAAATATAGCAAGTAGTTATTTCTACATAATTTTGTGGATCGCCGAAATTATATTAGTGTCTAAAATATACGCAACAGTTAATTCTCTTATTTTGTGTCATCGTAATTCGCATTTATAAATATTAACATATATTTAAAAAAAATTACAATTATTTACACATGTTAATAGATATTGACACATTTATTTTATGTTTTTATTTGAACTTTTTGGGTAGTTATTCGTTTCAATTTGAATCGTTTTATGCGTTTAAATATTTCAATCAATTATGTAAAGTGTCGTATTAATTCCAAAAACATTGCAAACATTTATTTGTACATAATTACGTGGATTGCTAAAATAACATCAGTGCCCAAAATATACGTATAATTTATTTTTCTTATTTTGTGTTCATGCGATCGTAATTGACATTTAGACGTATTAACAAAGTTTCACAATAATTTACAATTATTTACACATATTAACAATTATTTTAAATAAAAAATTACAAATAAAATATGGATCTTGCGATTTAGAATTATTACATCTAAAAAATTAATTTTCTAGATAAATAAAATGATTACATTCAAATAACAATTGTTAGTTATTTAGTGATAAAATTTTACCCCTTATTTAATTTAATATAATTTTTTTTAGAATGCCGCGAAAGTAATTAGCAAGGCATGGACACGTTACTTTCTGAGAAAGCTTTGTGAAGTATTGCATTGCGCTGGATGATTGTCGCGATGTGTGCTTTGCCATTTCGATCCTCCACAACTCATGGAATGGTTCAAAATGCTCTGAAGTGCTTTCCATTAGCTTCGTGAAGTTTGAGCAGTTAAATATGGTCACGAACCTATAATTTCAGAGATACAAAAAAAATTATAAACAACTTTCAAAGACAAACTTCGATCGAAGCTTATAGGTAATGGAAAAATGTGTATGATACACACTTATCATTTACACTAAATTTTTTCACATGATTTTTTCGATTATTCAAACTCAAAAACAAAATTAATTAAAGAGCCGAGAAAGAAAAAGTGGTTATGAGAAATATATCAAAAAGAGTTCTCATGTTTATACTATATTTTTTAGTTGCATTGTGATCAGTGCGTTTTATATGTACAAATCTCTCATTTTTAGCATGAATCTAACGAGTTCTCAAGTGTATTTGAGGTTATTTGGTGTTTTTATAGTGAATTTCAGGTTTTGGGATGCATAATTGAGTATCGAAAAGTCATATGAGTCATTTAGAAGAAATCAGAGGTCAAAACAAAGCCAAACGACAACTTTTGATCAAAGTCAATGAAATTTTGAGCTGGTCAATGCTTCGGTGCGGCGCGCAAGTCGTCAACGTGCCACAATTAATATGCCAAATAACATACCGAGTTCAAACGCGTGCACCAGCGCACCACGATGACCTTCTATGCGGCATGCTGACTCCCAGATCAAAAATGTTAATTACCCGATATTTTACGTCTTTGAGCATTTTGATCCAATTCAAATACTCGTATTGCTCCAAAAAAAATTCCTAAACCTATTTAAAGGATCACTGTAACCTAAAAACACATATTTCCCTTTATTTTAGTTTTTCTTTCAGTGTTTGGTTGTTTTTTTTAGAACTTTTGGGAGAGAAAAAAATGTTCTTCGGCAGAATTGACAACCCGACATGTTCATTTTCTCCTAATTCATTCGTTTTTCTTTCTTCTCTTCTTTATTTATATTGTTGCTTTAAATTATTGTTGAACACCATTTTAATTTAATATGAATTCGTTTTTAGTTTTATTGTTTGTTCTTTTGCTTTTAATTATTATTTTGTGCTTAGTTTTGTTTATAAATTCTTTCAGTTGCTATATTTTTATGGGGCTACGATGTAGCCTTGACATATGTTAACGTGTTGATGATTCCCTTATTTTTATCTATTGCTCGTTCCCAAATATGTTTGCTTGATTATTAGCCATGCTTAATGTTAGTTCATGGATTAGCTATCTTTGCATTATTGTTTAGGTTCATTTGTATTTCGAGAGACATTAAATTGTCGTGTTTTTGCTATAATCATCACGATCGACCTAGGTTATTAGAAAACTATAGGCGATAGTGCAATTGTTTGAATTATTGTCATTTATGCGTGTAATTCATTTAATATGATCAGAGGTCGATATGATAAGAATCCGTCAATTGCATATGTTTGCTAGAACATTTGAGAGAGGCACTAGTGAATATGTTAGAAATAGTGAGATTGATACCATAAGAACGAGTCATTCAATAGACAGTAAATGATAGTCAACGTCGTCGGTTCGTTATGAAGTCGTGATCTTGTTTTTGTAAATCGTGATCCTGTTTTTGTAAATAAAGATTAACTATTTTGTGGGATCGATACTCGTACTTCGCGTACACTATATTACTTTAGTGATACGTGTGCTTACGCGTGTGAATTTATTCACAACGCATTGTAAGTAGTGTTTAAGACTTTAATTTATCATAATTGGACATTAAGTTGTTTTCATATTTTTTTTATTAAATATTATTATAGAAGGCTTCGTTTTTACCTATCTTCAAAGTTCAAAGGTTTCCAAGAATGTCGAGTTGCCTATAATAACCATACGATATTTCATATAAAAGTATTTCATATAAAATCAACTGTGTAAAAAACTTAAACGGGTACGTATCGGTTCAAATATAATGGTATCCGGCTCAAAATTTGTGAGCCTAATAAAGAGCCGCACTATAAATGCGAAACCTAATGATATTTAGGGTGACCGGTCATCTGCCACATGTGAACAACTATTCTCATGAGAAATAAATTAGTAAGACAGATCGAATATAAATATGTGATCAAAACTGCAAACCGTTTAGGATATATAATCCACGCAGATGACAGAAAGAATTGAGAGTGACAGTGGATATGAAGACCTGTTAATTACCCTTCGTCCCTCAATTTGTCCCATTTTAATTTCAGAATAAATAGTTTGTATAATATTCATATTAACAAAACTTGTCTGAAAGTGAAACCCTTATTTTAATATACTTCAAGATAGCTATATATAATATATATATATATATATATATATATATATATATATATGCATTTTAGCTAGATATAATAGGTATACAACTTTGTTTATTATTAGATGTGATACGTGTTTGTTTATAGAAGAATAATTTATTATTATTTGAGGTTAGTCTAAGTAATGTATGCATTTGGTATTGGGTGACGAGAAGCGTAAATGAGAACCTAGCCTATTAGAATATAATCCAAACATAGTTGTTGGAAGACAATGCATTAATTAACATAAATGTATTTGCTAAATCAGCCATTATTTCCAGACATTAACTATGTATTGATTGAGATGAATTTTAATTGCTATAGGCACGCGTAATAGAGGTTGAACAGTTCTTATTTATTGATATGATGTGAAAAAGGTAATATTATTGTTGTGACTGAGTCATAATAAATACAAATAAATAAAAGAAGGATAACGACTTAAAAATCAAACGAAAACATGCCGTTGATAACTTGATATAGATCAATAAAAAAAAGACATGATGCAAGAAAAAAAAAAAAAACCATAAAGCAAGAATCTCTGGTACGAAAAAATAGTTTTGTTATTTATCCTTGTACTTTAGTTCTAAATAAAGTTATTATCACATTTTCACGCTGAATACAACCAATGACTAGTGAACAAATTTAAATTCATGTTCATCTCTATTTGTGTCGGTAATATTGCACGGCGTTCATTATTTTAAACAATTTGAATTGAAAATTAAACTTTAATTTGATGAATAAGCGTGGGACACGCCATATGGCAAACTTGTATTAGTCTTTGCGAAAAGAAATATGCATATATTCCTGTGTAATTTAGTCAAACTAAACAAAAGAAAAGTAGATTTATAAGTTGTTGAATGTGGTCCTTTCTTTTATTTTCAATTTTTTAAATTTATTTATTAGAGACAGGGTTGATTGCTTGAAAGTTGAAATAATGCCAAAGATTTTGAGGTTGTAACTTGGAAGAAAAAGACGAAGAAAATTACCTGCTACATTTTTTTTCCACTTTTCTTTATTGAGGAACGAATAGACCAGCTATATTCGGTCTTTAAAAATTTCATCTGCTTGCTTGCTCGTTTGATTTTCAAACTTTTCATAATTCATTATATAAGCTCACTATTAGCCCCACAACTATTTCTTAGAAGTCATAAATGTCTATTCCTCTATTTTTATTCGTCTAGAATATTCGCAAAATATTTTGTTTTTTCATTTTTTCAATTGATAGTTTTGTTTAAAAAAAAAAAATTAAAAAAACCGTTTTTTTTAAAGCTACGAAATTTTGATTTTCTATTTTCTTCTATATTTGTAAAAACACTTTTTAAATTTGACTAAAAACTATTTTACGGTTGAATTTTTATAAAAAATTAAAAGTACACTTAATGAGAAAAGCCAAGCACAGATGTGAATGTACGTTTGCGAAATTGCATATAAATTCTAAAATTTTCAGATGATATGATATGAGGATCTTTAACTTCAATCATCATTGATTGCTTGATGTTGTTCTACTCAATGTTTTCCAACCGTGCAAACTGTAACGTCGCATTTAAAATACTGGGAAAATCGAACTAGAGTTTCTTATTATATTGCGTCGTTAAAAACTTAAATTAATGTAATTTTACGTAAACATTTGTAAGTCAAAGACAAAGACCCAAGGCTCGAGAGAGCGTGGGAAACACTTCCCAATTCCCATAGCACTAACCGAGAGGTCCGAGACATTGAAAGAGAAAAACAAAGTGGACTTTCAGGGTCAATATTTATTTATTGTGCGATACACAAAATTACACTAGACATAAATCACGGCCGTGGATTTTGACTCGAAACCCGAATTTTAACAAAACGACACGGATGCGAAATGGGCTCTCTGATATCCAGGCCCTACGCTTTATAAAAGCCCATTTAATACCCAGGGCAAAATCGTCATATTCGAAGAAGAAAAAGAAAGGACGGAGAGAGAGACTACAGTGTCTGTCTAGTCGAACTTGGGGTTGGGGAGGACAAAAAAGGAAAGAAACAGAAAATCTCCCTCCATTTTTTCTTCTTAATCTTCGGTGACGAACAAGTAGAAGAAGAGTTTTTGCTGAGTTGAAGAGAAAATTGAAGTAAAATTAACAAATAAAAAAAGATCACATAATTTTCGTTTTCATGAAACGACCATGCCGTCGCGCTTCTTAAGCTCGGCGTCTCCGTCTCCGACGCCTTCCGCCACCGCCGCCGCGGCTCGCCACCGCCACCTTCCTTCGACGGCGGCGCTATCCACAGCCGTGGCTTTCTCGTTCGTCCTCTTCCTCGTCGTCTGTCTCCGGAAAATCACCAGAAAGCGCACCGCGCCGGAGAGTCCGTCGAAGCCGCCGTATCGCATCCCTTACTCCGCTCTCCGCCGCGCCACCGACTCGTTCTCCGCCGCTCGCCGTCTCGGACAGGGTGGATTCGGTCCGGTTTTCCGCGGCTCGCCGCTCCCGAAGCTCATCCCTGGAGCCTTGGGCGAGATCGCCGTGAAGGTTATGGACTCAGGCTCAATCCAGGGCGAGCGAGAATTCCAGAACGAGCTTCTCTTCGCGGCCTCCGTCGCCGAGTCTCCGTACATCGTTTCTCTTCTCGGATTCTCTTCTGATCGCAAGCGCCGCCGTATGTTGCTCGTCTACGAGCTCATGCCGAACGGAAATCTCCAGGACGCTCTGCTCCACCGGAAGTGCTCGGAGCTCATGGAGTGGAAGAAGAGATTCTCCGTCGCAGTGGACGTAGCCAGAGGTCTGGAGTATCTCCACGGACTCGATCAGCCGATCATCCACGGCGACATCAAGCCGAGCAACGTTCTCTTGGATCTGTCCTTCTCCGCCAAGATTGGGGATTTTGGTTTAGCTAGGTTGAAATTGGATGTGAATAGCCAGATTGAGATCTCCGTCGAAGGCATCGGTAGTGGCGGCGGCACTGTGGAGGATTACGGCTCAGTTGCAGAGGAGACCGAGAGCGTCGCAACCGCGTTCGAGGACTCGAATTTAGCTTTCGAGCTCTCGCCTGATCCCGCGGCGGCCGCGACCGATTCATCTCCGGTGAGCCACTCCCCGGAGGTTTTCGACAAGGCCTCGGCGTCCGCTTCGACGACTCCTTCGCCTGAATTGGTGAGCTCAGAGCGAATCGAGAAGAAGGATTGGTGGTTGAGGCAGGAGAGCGGAGGAGTGAAGGACTACGTCATCGACTGGATTGGAACAGAGATCAAGTCCGAGAAGCCGAAGAGCGGCTGGGACGGAGTAACAGTTGCAGAGAACACCCCTCCGGAAGCTGCCACGAAGAAAATTAAGAAGAACCGGAAGCAGCTAGAATGGTGGATCTCCATGGACGAAGAGACGGAGAAGAAGAAGAAGAAGGAGAAGCGAAGGCCGGCGAGGGAGTGGTGGAAGGAGGAGTACTGCGACGAGCTCGCCAAGAAGAAGAACAAGAAGAAGAAAGCAACCAAACAGAGCCCCGAACCCGACGAGTATTGGCCCGGGGACGAGGACATGTACGCGGAGAGGAAGAAGAGGAATCGCAGCCGCGGCCATAGCCATAGCCGGAGCCGGAGCAGCCTGGACTGGTGGCTGACCGGAAGCCATGACTCCGGCGGCAGCGGAGGAGAGGTCCCACGGAGCGGGGGCGGGTGCAGCAGCACGCCGAGCATGAGAGGGACTGTCTGCTACATCGCGCCCGAGACCGGCTTCGGAGAGAATCCATCGGAGAAGTGCGACGTGTACAGCTTCGGGGTCACTCTGCTGGTCCTGATCGCCGGACGCCGCCCTCTCCAGGTGACGAACTCGCCGGCGTCGGAGTACCACCGCGCCAACCTCCTCTCGTGGGCCCGCCGCCTCGCCCGCGCCGGGAAGCTGGCGGAGCTCCTCGACAAGAATCTGCGTTCTTTGGACACGGAGCAAGCCGTTCTCTGCGTCACCGTCGCTCTGCTCTGCCTCCAGAAGATTCCGGCGAGGAGGCCCACCATGAAGGAGGTCGTCGCGATGCTCACCGGAGAAACGGAGCCGCCGCAGCTTCCGGATCTGCTGTCTCCGTCGCCGCTGAAGCAGTCTCGTTTTCCATACAAGTCCAGTAAAAAGCCGAGATAGTAGGGGTGAGTATTCTTGCCTTGTATAAATTTGAATTTGAGGAGTAAAGATAGTTTATTGCCTAACAACACTTGTCTTTCATTGCTTAAAAGTTTAGTTTTACTTTCTCTTCATGATTTGTATAGACATTACATTGAGTTAGAAATGAAATCACTGCAGCCCCACTTTGGGGTTGGTTATATCTGTTACATGGATTTCAGGAGTGTCAAGATGATGATGATGATGATAAACCTTTTGCTTTTAGATTTTTTGTAGATACATCTATATGGTTGATTTATTATAGGAAAAAGAAGAGAAAAGAGAAGAACAACTAACTTGCTTTTTAACTTTAGAGAATTCTATGCTCTGTCCGCGTTGCTGGCTGCACTTTTTTTTTTGTGGTGGACTATGATGCTTTTAGAAATGTACAGGATAATAAGATAGTTATATAAGAGGAGATTTTATTTAAGAACATAGATAGATTTCAAAAAATTTACTGATGATTATATATACAGTATAATAAGGAAAATTGTTCAACCCTCGTACTGTGGTGATATACACATATATCAGGTATTGATTTGTTGTTATCTACACATATACCCTCGTTAAATGTCGATTAACCTTTAGTTTTCAAAAATTTGAGTTTGTACCTCTTGTTTAATAAAAATGATAAAATTATACCATAAAATAAATAATTACACAATAAATCATCATTTTATTGGCTTTTAATTAATGTTGACTATGATATTTATATTTAAACCTCATTTTACCCTTATTCGTTCGAGTCTTATAATCTCATATATGTAATTTATTTAAATAAAAAACAACCACTAATCTCCAATTTTGAAATCAAAGTAAATTAGAATAGACTCATAAAAGTCATACCTCACAAACTGCAACTTTAATTTCTGGATTTCACGCTTGAATAAGAGATTTTGATGATTCTCGAATGTCGATTTTTATCCTTTTCCATACTTGTGTTCTCCACGATATTTCAGATTTGAGAGATTGTTGTATTTTTTATTTATAGTTTATATAGGACTATAAAGAACGCGTGAATAAGGGTAAAAATATGATTCACATATAAATATGAGAGTCAACATTAATGAAAAGTCAATAAAAATAATATTTTTGACACAATTTTCTATTTTATTTTATAGTATTATATTAAACATAAGTTACAAAATCGACATTTTTTAAAACAAAAAGATTAAATTCGACATTTTACTTTAACACATGGTATATATATGTCTCATATTCCCATATAAATGAGGTAACTTTGATATTAGTGTTTTTTATTATAAAATGTGTGGAAATAATTGGCCTGCGGACCAATTGCAGCGGTGGATTTTTCTAATATTTTCTTTTGCTTTTTCATAATTGCAATATTAATGAAATTCATACAGCTAAATTTATGGAAAGTCTTAGAACTCTAATGTTAAAATATGTTTGAGTGTATAAGTTATTAAGAATTCCTGCCAGATTAGATTAGGGACTTGTAAAAAAAAAATATAAAAAATAGTCAATCAATCAATCAATTTTTTAAACCATCTGGTCTGATCTAAAATACTTTTTGCATGAATTTATTCGGTTCATCAATTCCGCAGTTAATTAATTAACTAAAGAGTTTAATTTACTACGGACTTAGTGGGTTATTTTCTTAATAAAATGTAACTTTGATTAAAATATTAAAATTGGTATCTAACTCAACCTCACCGCCGAATAAAAAGATAACAAACAATTAAATAATAAATAATAAAAAAAAAACGCATAAACGACATGTCGTAGAAAATCAAAACCCACCTTGACCTTTTCGATAGAGCCGTGCTCTTCTAAGAGCTTGGCGAGCTGGTAGTCGGTGACGTTGCGGGGTATGTTTCCGACGTAGAGCCGCCTTGCGGAAGGGGGTGATTACGTGCGGATGGAGGTCTCTTCGGCGGCAATGACGGAAATGGGTTCGGAGAGAGGGTTCGGAGAGTTGTTACTGGAGCAGCAGCGGAGGTGGAGGATGAGGGTCGGGGTCGAAGAAGCTGCCACGGGTGATGATAGTGCTGGTGAGGGTGGAGCCCACCATGGAGCGGCGGCGGAAGAGTCCGGTGCCCCTGTTCGGCGGCGGCCACGGCCATGTCAGAAAGTCAGAGTCGGGCTCTAGCTAGTTTTAATTAGCTAAAGAGTAAACTAAATAAACTTAAAAATTAGTTAATTAACTTAATGCGAGTTTGTTCGGCTATTTTCTTAATTAAATGAAACATAGCTGCTGATTTTATTTAAGAACATAGATAGATTGCAAAAAATTTACCGATGATTATGTATGTATATATAAGGTTTAGATAACATAATAAGGAAAATTGTTCAAGTCTCCTACTACGGTGATACTCAGATGGAAACAGAAATATTTTAGGTGTTGATTTGTTGTTATCTACGTATTGTTATATCCGTTAATAAAATTGAAAAGTAAGGATCATCCTGTTATAAATAAAAAGGTAACTTTGGTATCAGATTCTTGTAAATAATAAAATATATGAAAATATTTGGTCTAGCCTGGGGACCATCTGCAGGGGGGGGGGGGGGGGGATTTTTCTAAACTTTCCTTTTTCTTTTTCATCATTACAATATTAATGAAATTCATAAAATGAAATTTATGAGAAGTCGTCTTAGAACTCTAATATTAAAATAATGTTGATTGTACAAGTTATTAAATATGCATGCCAGATTAGATTAGGAAATTCTAAAAAAAAATAGAAAAACCATCATATATCATCAATTTTTAAAACCGTCTGGTCTGATTATTTTTTAATAGTTTAGTTCAATTCAATTTTTTTAGACCGGTATCAAATGATCTGACTCGATTTCAAATATTTAAATTTCAGTACTCTCCCTTTGATTTTCAACGCCAAAATTAAATCACCAAATTATACGAATCGACTGGACAATGTATACACATCCTATATGTTACATACAGTGGTACAGAAAGACTCTATGATGTATTGATATCATAGTATAGTATTTAATTATTATACTACAAGCGGCTCAGGAATTAATCATTGTTTTGTAACCTGTAATGATACCTCTATGGTGTGTCTAAACTTTTACGTGACACAATAATGGCTTTACTCGGAAACGACCGTTGTGTATGGATACGTTCTCCAACATAGGTTCACGCTTGAGCAATATTTTTGGTTGCAAACTTTTGCATCTTAATATACACGACGTTTGTACACTAAACAATTGATATAGTGTTGAGTCACCACAAGGTGTCGTTTTATGCATTGGGTTATGCACGAAATTTGGTCTTCTAAATGGCCTTGTTCATTTTTGATGAAATGTTTAGTGATTAATCATGACTAAGGCTGTTGTCATCAAACTCCGTTACTGGGTTAAAAAAAACCCGTTTCTCTCTCTCTCCGAAAACCCTAATTTCTTTTTCAACCAGTCTATCCCTTTGAGTTTTGGATGCCGTTACTGGGTTAACCAGGGCCGCGGTTCCAACCCGGAAGGGAGGGCAAATCGTTCTCAAAGGAAAATAAGATGTTGGGTTGGTCGCTGACCTTATGCTTTCGAGCTCCCGCTGCGATGGGTCGCTTATTCAGCGGGTGTCGAGTTTGAAGATGTGTTCCTTTAGTGGGAGGTTGGTAGTTACTCCATGGATGGATGTTGCTCGGATAAGTGGCATCCTTGGTTATGTAGGAGTTTATCTCCGTTTGAGAGACATGGAGTTGCTTCGGCAAATCCCGAGCAGGCCTAATCATACGGTTGTCTTGGTTGTTCTCAGGAGACACCTTCGGCTTGATCTAATCGGTTTAGTTATTGTGTTTTTCAATTTCAGCGGCTTTAGTGACAACTTTACTCAAATTGCCTTGATTGGACTTAGGACAGCTCCGAGACACCTTCAACAAGATTCAAAACTAAGCATTTTTTTTTTGGCAAACTCCGTTGGAGGAAAATATGTCAAGACCGGGCTAAAAAAAAATTACTCTCCCGGTTTAAGGTGGTGAACGTTTTAAATTTGAGATTCTTTGGGGGGAGAGAGAGAGAGAGAGAGAGAGAGAGAGAGAGAGAGAGAGAGAGAGAGAGACGACATGGAAATGAAAAAGAATAGTGATATTAGTTTAAAGTATATGTTTTCTCGATTTTCATGATTCTCATTAATAAGTTTATTATTTAAGAGAAACCATGCACGTACATAAATGGACGGAAAATATAGTGGGCAAATAAATCAATTTTTTGACCAAATTTTGTGCTTAATCAAAATGATGGCTAATTAACTATAATAAATTAAAGGTTAACCATTTTTCAAATTTGTAGTATCAAAATGACTATATAACTAATAAACTTTAGTATTTTATGTATTTTTTGTCGTTGGACCGTTGATTTCATGGCTTTGAAGTGTTATTTTTCTCTACATAATATCTTCTTTGTAAGATTTAAGTTTTCGTGGATTGTTTTTTCCTATTATTATTATTATTATTACCGAGTTATTATAATATCTAACTGTATTTATAACAAGAAATCTGAAACAAAAAATATTGAAAAATGAGAGAGAGAGTTTGAGGAAAATAATGAGTAAAAAAGAAAAAAAAAGATTCAATCAATGCTGCCATAAATGAACAAAATAAATTCGGCAAATGCATTTTAATTGGTTAAAACAACTTCTTGACTATGTAAACAAACTTCACATTTTTGGCTGATTAAAAAGATGATAAGTTTACATGAATATTATTATTTCAACACCATTTTTTCAAAATTAACTATGATCAAGCAATATTTCACGGATCTATTAGTAAATAAGTTTCATGAAAAGGCCAGTCACGAAATTCAACAATTTCGTGACATATCAGTCGAGAAATCTAAAAATTTCATGATCGAGCTTGAACTTTGCGATCAATATGCACAAAATCCTGAATTTCGTGATCGATCTGTCACGAGAATCGGAAAATTCGTGACCAATCTGTCACGAATTTCAATAATTTTTTGACTGATTTCATCCAAGGTATAACTATCTTTTCGCAACTCATTAACTAATAGATCTGTAAAAAAATTGCTTCATGATTAATTTTGATAGAATAGTGTTGAAATAGTAAATATCCATGTAAATTTCCCTAAAATATTTGGTTCATGTAAATTTCCCTAAAATATTTGGTTTTTTATCGTGCTCTATTTTTTGCGTCAAAATTGGATTTTGAGTATGATTTTGAATTTTAAAAATGACAGATATACAAAATAAAACATAGACGAAGTTTATATCGAAAATGCAGGTGATAAATACTATATGGGATGTCTTAAATGTTTTTGGTATTTTGTCTATTTGACAAATACGGTGATTCTCTTAATATATCAATATATTTAAATATTACATAATTATCTAATTTTTTCAAATAATTTTATCATAATTTGACATGAAATCGTGAACAACTAAGAAAAAATAAAAATTATTGTAAATAGTAAAATAGTATGATATAAAGTGTAAAAAAGATAAGGAAAAAAATGGTAAAATGACGTGCTCTTTAGATAAAGTGAGATATTATCAAGAAAAAGTATAAAAAGTGAGATGTTTCCGAAAAACATTTTCAAATTAAGATAGTTCGGATAATTTTTATCCATATCACTGGTACCTTCTATAAAGTCCTTACAATGTTGGACTTGGGCCTCTATTCCAAATTAGTCATTCGGTAAAGTGTTAATTGTCTATGATAGCAATTTGTTATATTTTATCACATGACTAGCATCTTTAAATTTTTTACTGTGAAAATAACATTTTTTAAGTTGTACATACAGTCATTTTTTTTATGCTTAATGAATTTTTTTTAAGTTGTAATACAGTTTTATTGTTCACTGTTTTGAGCTCCATTTAACTTTATTTTGTGTTTAAAATTTTATTTATAAGAAAATAATTATTTACCATTAAAAAATATCGCTATTTTTTAAAGGATTTATAATAGCCTCTATATTAGTAAATTATACCCTAAAACCGTTATTTTTGTAATCTTTCTTATAATAAATATATTGCCATTTTGTGGGATTTTTTTTTTTTAAGAAAATACCAGCTGTTTTCAAAACTTACTTAACAGATAGCATTTGTAATGACACTATTATGTGTTATAAATAGCCGGTAAGAGTGAGGAAAAGAGAGAGAGAATTAGTGAGTGTTTTAAAAGAGTTTAGAAAAGATTGGAAAAACTTTTTCACTCTTGTAAGGGTAGGAAAGTGAGAAATCTTGTGTCAAAGACTCTCGTATTTTATAGTTCTCGTTTTGATTAGTGAATAGCGGAATTTGATCGAAGACTACTACGTCCAATTTTCAAAGTTTTGTTTTCCTTTTGTTGAATCTCGTGTTAGATCATAGTTACTTGCGAATCAAGAAATCTGTTGTTGATTGTGTTTAGTGCAATTTGTGTAAAATAGGCTTTCACACGTATCAGCACATTATTCAAAGAAATCTAAAAAGTAAAAGCTAGTACTGGAGAAGTGAAATGTCAATTGGAACTTAAACATGCTAGAGTTAATAATTACAATAAATTAGTTCATCACAACTGAAAAATTGTATGTACATATGAGACAATAACAAGTACAATGAAGAAAAATAACTTCATATATATATATATATATATATATAAGTGATTTAATTGAGATCAACCGTAGAAGAGAGCTCATATGTAGTTGTAGAACATATATGTGTACCTAATCATAATTAAACTTTCAATACTCATATTTCATATATATCGATTTTATTCCAACTGGTAAATACACAAATTCTGCATATGGTGAGAGAATCCGCATATATAATCATCAGTATATCAGTGCAACTGAGAATCACATCATCTCTATATATGTACACAGCCAAAACACAAAAACAATGTCGATGAGATCGATTTTAAAAGACAAACTAGGTGGTGGCTCAAATCTAGGCGCTTCCAAAAACATTCAAGCGACCTTATTAGTATAAAAAAGTAATTACGAAATAATTGAAAACAAAATATTCGTCCAAATTATTAAGTAGCGCATAATAATAGAGATCATCCATAGTATCGATATTAGTATTCAGAATAAACCACCCAACAAGCTTTAGACTTGTGACTTACTAGAAACAACGATATGTACTTCAATTATACATAACTGAACTGCACTTTGACCCTTTACAGCATAATTCGGGGAATAGAAAATCAAAGAAAATAATTCAGGATCCAATGATCCATTACATTATTAGCTTGACAGATCGGACAGAATCAATCACTTTATCCATTATCACCAATCTTCCAGGCTAGCTAATATAAAGCGTACACATTACATGCTACCCAAACAAAAAAAAACAAAAAAGATTTTCCAATTAAACAAGATAACATTATAATGTCGATCGCCCAGCCAAATCAACTATATTGTTAAAAAAATTAGATTGCATATGTGATATTTATGAATGCGTATCTTCATGCACGTGGTACACTACTTCATGTGTCATTAATTCTTGTTTTTGAGATCCTATAGAAATTTGATATAAACTATGAAGCTAATAGCTAAATGATGTCATTGTTGGTACAGATTATAAAATATAAATAAACATAGAAGAACTAATCCATTTAAAGGATATTGCTGTCCGCAATTGATCATCTCAAAGAGGAAAAAAACCGGCACAGTGATTATCTATACCTAATTGAATAAAACATGATTTTCTCATATGGAAATTCTAGGCGACTTACTGAGAATTTAACCTAATTAAGAGATTTCGATCTATATATTGTTTAATTTAGAGAACTTTGTGTCTTGGGAAAATAATGTATTTGTACCCTTGTGAAACCTTATAAAAACTGAAGACGCTTTTTATAAAGACATGATCTGACACTCCATACTTCCTTACACTAAAAAAATATATATATTTTTTAATAGTATTCCTAATCATTTACAGAAATTTAATTATAAGACAACTCAATATACTTCAAATAAAAATATATAACTTACCTTATCAATCCACTACAGAAAACAAAATAGAAGAAAAGAAGCTTCTAAATCTGCAGATGCCGTTTTCAGAAAACAGTAAAAACTTGGCTCCATCAAGTGGGCGAAAGATGTCAAAATGACTTTTTTGATGAGTCAAACCTAGGATCAACACAAACATAAAAATGTCAGATTATTATGACAGTGCAACATGCAATACGTCAAACTTACTATTACTTGATAATAACAAGCATTTAATATATATATATATATATATATATATATAAATATATTCATATATATTATACTCTTATGTCCCGGCGACGCAAAATCACTTGATTTAGCTTCTGTTCAAGCGCTGAAGCATTGATGGACTCTCTTGAACTGGCCTGTATAGAATACAAAGTTGAAATTACAAGTTTCACAGTGACACAAGAATGATAATATATATGAACCCTAAGCAACTTAATAAATACCTCTGAGTGAATATTGTAAAGAAATCTTCCATTCACTTTCGTTGAAACACAGCTTACTATGCTAAGCCCTTCTCCGAGAAGCACCTCCAAGACCCTGGAGAGAGGTAAATTACCAATATAGCCCTCTTTACAATCTCCGGCGGTAGCTATTCCGATCTCAACTCCACCACAGCAAGGATGGACTGTCAACCTCCACGGCGGCGGAGTAGAGATCTCCGAGCTCTCTAATCCGCCGTGGAGGTCGGTTGACTCGGCATTTGAAGAGCCGGGAAAATCGAGTTTTATTAGCTCGTCTCTCTTAGCTCCGAGCTCTTTGATCTTTAATTGGAGGATCTTTATGTACCTTGCCGCTTCGTGGATGTGGTCGGAGATCGAACGCTTTCCCTGAAAAATCCATCACATATTCCAAGGTACTTACCAACTGAGCAATCTCCTCTTAATTTTCAAATCGTCTATTGATTCCATAGGCCTAAGCATAAATTAGAAGGTAAAAGTAGAAATATAGTTCCATTTTTTTTATTTAGGTTTTTTTTTTTTTTTTTTTTTTTTCATTGTTAATTACCTTGATAAACTGAAGTGGGAGATGTGACCTAAGTGAAGCATGAAGTGAAGCCATGTCTTGTCTCCTTTGCCTCTCGATGTCTCTGTGCTTCATCTTCTTGTTCTTCTTGTCTTTGATGTCGTTAGAGCTTTGAGGGTTGTTTTTATCATGGTTATTATTATAATTATTATTATTGCTCAGAGAAGGGAAGAGGTTGCGGCTGGACCGTTGGATTTGATCAGAATCATGATGGTCTTGATCCAGAGGAGCAGAATCATGGGCAAGATCAATCAGATCTTCTATTGAGATTGTGCGCTTTTTGTTATCAGGATTGGGTGAAATCTGGAAGCACAGCTCATTGCTTTGGTGTAAAGGAAACATATCTGCAAGAGAGAAGAAGAAGAAAGAGAAGAAGAAGAAACGGAAAAAAAAAAAAAAACAATAATAATAATAAATAATAATAATAATTTGATGGTGGTTTCCTGTATATGGTTGAGTAGTGAGAGGGGGGTCAAAAGGCTGGGGATATGTTTGTTAGGGTATGTGTAAGAGCCAGAGATTCCCTCAAAGCTCTTCACATTTGAAAGATGAGATAGTGAGTGACCTCACCCTCCAAATATTTAATTTTAACCTCTATTATTAGAATTTATAACCCTTTTCTCCTTTGGCTTTTAGCACTATTCCCACCTGCAAACGTTAGCCCCACTAACTCATTTTGCCTTCGCATTTAGTGGACAACCCAAATTACTCTCTCTCTCCCCCTATATGTAAATATTTTGGAGAGCCTGATTGACAATTGGGGATTAAAAATATTATTTTATAGTTTCACACATTTAGAATTTTTTTTTTTCTTGACGTTTTATAATCCATTTTCTAATGGAATTTGACTAGTATTTTGTAATCGTAGAAATTTTAATCATTATATAAACTATATCAAAAAATTGGCTACGTAAGCCATCTAAGCTATAAGAATTGTAAATTAGCCAACCTTTGGTAAATAATTTGTAAATAACCAACTTGCATACGTGGCAGCCTATTAACTACCTAAAATATATATTTGGTTGTGTTAAATAAGACTTTTATTAATCTGTTAATAAGTTTACTTGACTATTTATAATAAATTAATCAAAGGTGAACTATATCTCAATCCACTATATCCATGTGGCTATATAACTTAATAATCCAAACTATATTATAAGTATTTCATAAGACTATTTTACACTTATACTTTGGGCCTTGGGTATCTATTTTTTTATTTTTTATTTTTTTATTTTGCATTGTCAAACGACGATCCATAACTTGATGTCAATCGACAGAAATTTTATAACAAAATTGACTACTTGTACATTTTTTTTTCCTTCCCAATATGATGAGTTCGAGAGGTCATGAGAGTAATCCTCATCAAGGCGTTGTAAGTAGTTTTAGACGATATAAACGAATGTATATTTGACTTTTCTGCTTAATTCTATGTAAGTAAAGGGATCAACCACGAATTCTCGTTTTCTTAATTACAAATATGTTTTTACCTTCCTTTACTATAATTCTTGTGACATTTTAAGCATGTAAGTACACAGTGACTACCAATTATTAGCTGCATGGTCGGTCACATACATTTCCAGATAAAAAATTAAATTAAATGTGCATGTTATGCTAGAATGCCAACCTAATTGGAAACCACCCTCCGTCTTTTAAATGCCATTTTCAAACCAAATATTACAGTGACGCGTTTTCTTTTTGGTTTTTGAAAAAGGTACTCAAAGTTATTGTAGCCTCGATAATATGATCATTTTCCTGGTTATTTTTTACCCACTACATTAAAGTAATACTATATTCAATTTCTGCACGTGTTGAATTTCAGTATTTTACCTTTTAACTTTTTTGAAGTTCGACTTTACACGCCTTATTTTGCGTTTTTATCGTGGAATCGGAACGGAGCACGATATGGTAGCTCGACTTGACTTCTGGTCAACGAACAAAACAATGACCCTAGTCGCCAAAGGAACAGTTTGTTTAAACTAAAATAAAATCGATTATTCGAAGATATGGATATTGGAAAATGCTTTGTTGCTAGGATTTGTTTATTTTGTTACTTTAAAAAAGTGACAGGACCAAACATTTATAATAGTACAGCTAAAAGTTCAAATAAGAGGCCAAAGTAATTTGTTTAATTTCTAAGCATACTATATATTTAGTGAAGATATTCTCCTTCTAGCATATCTTCAGATTCCGGACTTATTATAAAATATATATCCGTGATACTGTTCATTTAGAAGATCTTTGGTCGGAGAAAGTACGATATATTGCAGGAAAAACCGGCCACCACATAGAATCAAAATCAAAGGTTTATTTATGTTATAACAAGTCCATGCTTTATGAGTTGGACTATCGCTACCTATGAAATATGTAAAATATATATATATATATATATATATATATATATATATATATATATATATATATGCACATACATAGGCTCTATCTATGCGATGATGATCAGTGTAACTGGATGTAGGAAATGATAGCCAGCCTAACTATACCAAGAGCATAATATAGAATACTTTTTCTAAGTCATGGACGACGCAGCTGATTGTAACGTACTGTGAATTTTCTAATTATATGGCTTTGATTTCGCAGCAATATCAATAATTATTTTATCAAATACAAAATATATATATATATATTTAAAATTTTGTAGTATAAATAATTAGGGAGATTGTTAAAATAAATTACAAATGAATTATATTTCCTCAATATTTCTTTCTCTTTTTTTTTTTACTTTGTAATCTAATTATCATTATATTGATTTAATTTCGTATTTAATTTTCTTTATATTGATTTAACCAAGCCCAAATATGTCACAACTTGGTATTACTAAAAGTTGACAAATTAAAGTTATAAAATTTTGCAACTGCCACATATGTTAAAATTTTCAAATTTCAAAAATAATTTGTGCTCGTAAAAAGAAAAACTAAGACCAATCAGTAAAGCTCAGTGACAATTGGTATAGATAAGCCTAAAAAAATGTGACAATTACGCTATATTATGTCATCTTTATTCCAAAAAAAAAAAAAAGCTATATTATGTCATCAATTTTATGTGTGTCGTATTACATGCATATAGAGTTATAGACCGACCAACAATCACCGCATCCGCAAATTATACGATACACATTCTGCCAAACTACTTAACAAAGGTTGGTGCAGATTCCATGCAACACCTTTAATAGTTTAGTAGTACTTCCATCCCAATTAATTTTAATGAAACTAGATTTTGAGAATCCTTGAATTTATAGTCCATCGTAAATCCTCATTAAATTAGAGAAAATAAAGGATACTAACTCCCCTTAGTTAAGTACTTCAAAATTTGAAGTTGGTCCTTCTTTTTTTTTTTTTTGAAAAAGAAGTTGGTCCTTAGAATGTTTCATTTTCTACCAATAAAATATAGGCTTGTGAAATTATAACAATATTTCTTTTATTATTGGCGACAAGAACCAAATCTCTCAAAGATATGATCGAGAGGACAATAATACAAATAGACATATTTTCAATGAAATATAAGAAGCCGGGAAAGGTGACCCTCACTTCTCAACTGTTGACCTCGTCAAAGTTAAATTGTTAAACGAAAAGCTTTCTTCTTTTTTTTTTTTTTTTTTTTTTTTTTTTTACAAAATTCTTATTATTTTTTAGGGTACAGTGGCTATCTAGCCATATGAAACGTTAGAAATTTTGAAATATCCAACGTTTCGTTAATTTTTTGTAAATAACCACGTAAATCTATTTACGCTATCAAAATAATAGAAAATGCAGAGTAAATTTCTAGTAAATATGACTATTTACGAAATATTTACAATAGTTTTTGGCTATTTACGAAAAATTTACAAAACGTTGGTTAAAACGCAAATGCTTATATGTTTATGTGGCTTATATCGCTAAATTTTTATAACAAATTGGTATCAGGGTTACTCTAATCTTTTTCTTCATTTGGAGGGGTGGGGTATTTTGATAATTAAGCTAAAAATTCTTGTTTCGTAACGTTGTTATTCAACAAAATGATAAGATTAGGATCTAATTATTTAATTAATTACAAAAATTGTGAAACAGTTGGGCCCGTCTCTCGTTAATCAAAATCAAACACTTGTCCCATTAGAAGTTGACCTAAATCTTGATGCTCACTTATCTATGAGATCACTTTCCCATTTTCTTTTTCAAAAACCCAAACAATTTCTATGGTTTTACTTGTTTCAAAAGATCCCTTACCCCAATTGTTTTGTATGGCGATGAGACCTTATGTCTGTATTTGAGATGAACTTTTATTCACAGGGAGAGGGAAAGAGTTCAAACCCCATAAAATAAAATGTAAAAGAATCTTCAATGCTAAAGTTTAATAAGTATTAATTATAGGAAAAAGCTGGCTTGCCACTATAACAAATATTAATGATTTAGTTGTGCGACCGGGGATAAAACCATAAATATAATAAGGGGTGTTATGCTGTCATTTTTATTATGAGAAAAATGACTCCTCAATCGCTAAAACAGTAATTCAATTATAAAATGACATCATAAGACAAAAGCATAATTCAGTCAAACGGGCTGAGGATCTTCTTGACCAAAATCGATGGCCCGTAAGCATCCGTGCACACCATTTTATGATGGCACGCGCCATGCGTTATGCACCATGCTTCACTCGCCATGCACTATGCTTCACGCGCTTTGTGCCAAGCTCCATGCGCCATGCTTTCGAGATCAATATCCTTTGCATACCTCACTCACACAAATCATAAGGGATGTGAGTTTCAAATGTCAGAAATCTCTCAACTTTCAAACCTCTCTAAACTTTCATTCTTTCTCTCAAACTCTAAAATAGCTCTCAAACTGAAAAACGTAGAGAAAATATACAAATTACTCTCTTTCATTCATCAAATCCTCGCTCTACAATCTAGAATCGAGATGAGCGTCGGAGCGCGTGTCGGGAGAAATCTATGATCTGCAGCTTCTTAGCTTACTTTCTTGTTTATCTCAGGTGACGGAGACCGGAAAATCGAATTTTCGGTGTAGAGAAGATCAAGACCGAAAAACTGACTTTCTAGTGAAGAGAAGATCAAGATCGTAAAATGAGTTACCAGTGAAGAGAAGATTATGACCGACAACCACTGTCCTTGTTCTTATAGATATCCTAAGGCTCTTTAGAAGTTGTGGCATATCAGATCCGCTTTTTCAAAGTCACGGCCCTTTCAAGCCCGACGTGGAAACAACGTTACAATATCACCAACCCGTCGTTTTCTTGACTTTCCTAAAACTCTTTTGAAGTTGTGGCATATTGGGTCCGCTCTTTCATACGGCCTCTCGAGCTCAACGGAGAGACGAAAAACACTCTAGTGCACGTACGTGACATCTCGGGTCCACCATTTGCATTGTCACGTGCACTCTTGAGTGTTGATCTAGAAAATAACATTAACAAGGTATTAATATCCAAATAAAAAAATTAAGAGGAAGAGGGCTAATAAAAAAGTAAAACAAACAAAAAGTGAAAAAAAATTGGAGGGACTTGGGTCTATTGATTGATTGATTTTATAGCCGCGATCGTGGCTAGCGGTGTAGAATGTATCTTTTATCGTGGACCTTTTTTATTTTTATTTTTATTTTTCTTAAGTTAAAATAATAATCTTTCATGGTTTAATGTGTTTTTAATGGAGTTGCCCTATTTAAAATGTGTTTTCATCAGTGTCGCTCAGAACTTTGCACATGATGTGCTACCATTGGATTATAGTGTTGAAATTTTTACGATTTGAGGCCTTTACTCTCGATATATGGAGGAGGTTGGTGTCGGTACGTGTAGGCATTCTACCCATTAATTTTCAAGTCAATATTTAAGCTTGTTTAGCCTAATAATCCTTAAACTAATACTTTTGAACCAATGATAGAATCTATCACTTAAAAAATTTAATTAAAATATACATACACACACACACACACACACACATATATATATATATATATATATATATATATATATATATATATATATATATATTATATATGCCAAGAAATTAAATAATTTTATTTTTATAAAAGGAAAACTATTATCCGGCCATAAATTGTTAAAAGTTGAAATTTTGGATAGTTAGAGTAAGATGTTGTTCAAGAACAACTTTGAAATTATAAACACGTTATGTAAAGTTCTAAATATTTGAGTTATTTAGGTGTTAGAATTTCATTGAAACAAAGTTTTATAATTAAATGAAAAGAACTTAGTTCTCAGAAATCCATATTTCTCAAAAAATATGTTTAAGGCTAACCATCAAATATTTAAATTCAGAAATATGAAACAGATAGTTACAATTTCTATTTTTTTTAAGTCCACTTATCGAAACTGAAATGTTTTAACGGATTCTTACTTCTCATTGCATTTGCAAACATTGGAGTTAAAATGAATGAAAAATTAGTGCTCAAAGTGTATTGAAAAACATCAAAAATTCTAAAGGAAAATAGATGTGTTGTGAACAAATGTACGTGTACATGTAAAAGTCTCACTTAGAATAATTATGTAGTTTGTAATGTCTACACTTCTACATATAATGAATTTAAAGACATGAAATTTAAGACGTTGTCTAAATCATAAAATATTTATTAATATAATACTCTAAATTTTCACATTGACTTTGCTAGTTGTTTGGAACACGACTCTAATGAACTTTAATGTTGACTAAGAGTGGTAGTGTTATCTAGCATTTTCTCGACTAAGAATTTGGGTCACCAAAGAATAACTCTATTTTGTAGAGGGCATAGGGCAAACAAGTCCAAATCCACCACACGAACATGCAGCGCGCCGTTATCGTCCATCCGTCGGGTGGGTTGGACTTACTGTGGTGCAATATTTTGGGATATTAATTTTCCTTCATTATGTTAAATCCCTTAAAATGTTCAAAGCATTTAATAGGTTGTAATTATGCTCTATGAGTTGGTTACTAGGCTGAATGGGTACTTTTCAAAAGCCATCAACACGTTTTTATGGCATTAAGTTGTCATCATGAGACTGGAGCATGAGCTTTTCGCATGAGAAAATCCTATTATACTTTCCTCTCAATTCTCTCTCAGTGATGTTAACTTCTGGCATATGTTTAAGTTCATTGGAGTTTAATGGTGATGTTTTGTTCATTTTGTACATCGTTGTATCTTAAGAAGCAGTTGTACATATTTTTCAACACCCGATAATATAGTAATAACGCTGCAAGAAAATCGTCAAAAGACCCTCAGAGTTCTTCATTTCCTTCTTTCTATACCCTTTTTAGTTTAATCCAAGTTTTATTTTATATCAATTATTTCGTGGTCTATATTATTATATTAATTTACGTCTATTATTTATTTAAATAGTATTATTGCAATTTGTCTTTTTTATTTATTTCTGCCTATTATTAACAAATATGGCGAGCATATATACCTCTCGCCAACAAAACCGACTTATAAAGAAAGGGATCATCACATGAACCTTTTTTTTTTAAACCAAAGTTCACTACATTAATTTCGGAAAAACTATCTAAGAGTTTATTTACAATAATTTTTAAAAAAAATACCATGGGAAAATGCATGAGATGAGAGAACTAGAGAAGATTAGCACAACTGTATATGTGGGTCGAGTTGAGGTCCATATGCATCCAAAATCGCAGACAGCCTTGGATCCGAAAGATAATCTTCAAATATTTTGCTTATAAAAATTTAAAATATATATCCAACAGCTTTGAAGTCCAAAGATATCTATAATAGGGATATGTATCACCTGTTTTTGTTTTCTTTTTGTCATGAAAAGATATCGGAGCAGCTAAGCTGCGTAATAAAATAATCAGTTATATCCTGTAATGCGCTAACATTATTCGTAATGGATTATGGACTCCATTTGTTGATAAACTATTCATAAGAAGATCTCCTGTTGATACTGCTGGTGTCTTAATGCTCTGTAGATGCTGATCTTAGTACCAACTACAGTACCTAATAATATCTAATAATTAAATATGATAAAATTAAATAAAACCAAAAAGTTAAATTAAATGTATATTAATTACAAGATTACGGCTTCCGAAAGGTTGATTAGCTCATATATGCTTCATTTATTTTACGTTACTCATGCTCTTGGTATCAACAACTCATATTATACCAACTTCATCGCCTATCTAGTCCTGCATGGAAATTTGTGTAAAACATTTTTTCAGAGGGTTTATGTCAAACATTTAATTTAACTCTAGCGCTTTTTTTTTTTTTTTTTTTTTTTTAGTTTTTACAATATTACATTTACACTAATACAATAATAAATAGAAAGTTATTAAACATTTAATTTCAATTAATCGGATATATAAATAGGAATAAAATATTTTTTAAATATATATGTTTAATTTCAAATTCAGCTACCATTATTATATAGTAGTACAAGTAATAAATGAAACAAATTAGAAAAATATTCCCAAGTTAGAATTGAAGCTGTATTACTATGTAGCCATACCTTATATTATTAATATCTATATATTTATATGGGAACGCACGGTTGACTATTTTAATTAGCTCAATTAAAATATTAGCCAGGTCATAAAGTATCTTGATATCATTTCATTTAACTAAAGATTCTTCATTACTCAATCTTCTCATTGTTATTAAGCTCGCATAAAAATTCATCACGAGTTCAGCTTGATTTCAAACGAATTTCAATCAAGTGATACATAATTTTTTGAAATAACATTTCTCTAGCTACAATTACTAGCCTCAGAAAACTATATTAAAATCCCTTAACAATTATTGTCAATTTTTTAAACTTCTAAAGCTAACTAATTTACTTCAGAATGGTAAAGCACGACGAACGAGAAACCACGCGAACGTAAGAAATTTAAGGTAAAAAAATGGCTTAGAAGAATTTTTTCGAATATAGAGATACATAATTTTAGAATAATTGAGAGAGAGAGAGAGAGAGAGAGAGAGAGAGAGAGAGAGAGAGAGAGAGAGAGAGAGAGAGAGAGACTTCCTTTTAAATTTTCATAAATACTTATAATATGTTGGTAGGGAGAAAAAAAAAAAAAAAACTAATAGCATATGTGGGTTTTATTATTACTTAAAAAAAATTAGATCTTTTATTTTTCAAGGGGATTGGGCTGGTAAATGTCCTTATTTGCATTCCCCCGTAAAAATTGTCAAGGGATAGAGCCATAAATTAAGATTAGAGGGTGAAGTATAAAAAAAAAAAAAGCATTATTGGGGTCAAAATTTTAATTTTTTAAAATATTAAAATTATTTTTTATTCAAAATTCTGTTGATTCATAACCATTGAGCTAATGAAAATATTAATTTTTATCATTACATAAAAAGGTCTATAAGAATAAATAGATAAAACAATATAAAGTAGTAATTAATTATGTAACAAAAATAATCAAAAGAGTTAAACGCAAAAATGAAAAGAGTTGGAGTGGCTGGGGTTCTGTGGGTCCCGCCTCTGAAAACTTTTATTATACGAGCCACTTGTTTAAAACATAAACAAATAAAATTTTATTAAAAAACAAATAACAAATATAGAAACAGGTCGTTTATTAGGAAATCAAATGACAAATTTTCTCGAAAATTGAAATCTATGGCATATGCAAGATGCCAAGATCTCCCCTTCCCAACAAACTCATCTCCACCTTATTTGCTTTCATAACCCTAATGGAAAATTAAGGTTGACGAGAGCTTATATTATTGGGTTTAACAACCCATTCCCACCCAAAAAAAAAAAAAAAAAAAAAAAAAACATAGAATAATGTTCAGGAGCGGCGAAATTTTCTGCCATGTCTTTTCTTCTACTTCCCACCAACAAAACACAATCCCACAAGATCTCATCAAAACCCACTCGTGCTAATATTTCTGAACACTACTCAACGATTCCCGCCACCAATTATTTGTGGGTACGGACACAATTATTGGCGACTAACATGGACGACGAGACTAATAAGAAGAAGACTAAGCACCGAGAAATCGAAAGGCAAAGAAGACAAGAAATGGCTTCCCTTCACGCAGACCTCAGATCCCTAATTCCCCTTGAATACATCAAGGTATATATATATATATATATACACTAAAGTTTAGCTAGAATTTTTACATTATATCCACGAAATTTAAATACCTTCGTGTTTGGGGTCCAATTGATTATTAACACCCTAAAGTAATTGGATTTGTCTTAGGAATAAGTGGTTTGGATTTTGTCAGGGAAAGCGTTCGATGTCAGATCACATGGACTGTGCGGTGAATTACGTCAACCGGTTGAAGATCACAGTCTCGGAGCTTAGGGCCAAACGAGATAACCTAATGAAAGAGTCTGATTCGAGTCTTAGTTCAAGCGATTTTAGTGTGAGCTCGTGTTTAGCGGTCCACGGTTGCTCGGTCGGCGTTGAAATCCTCCTGAATGGTTGTAGGTCTGATGGACATGGTTTGCCTTTATCAAGAGTTCTTAGGTTTCTGCTCGGAAAAGAGCTCGATTTAGTCAGCTGTGTCACAACCAAAGTGTCCGATGAGGGTTTTTTGCACACCATTCAAGCTGAGGTACACACAAGTACACATATATAGGCGCATATATATATATATATGTATATATATATATATATATATAATTTACTATTTTGTCTATTAATTTGACAGGTTCCTCAAGAAATATGCATCGATTTTTCCGAACTCAAACGAATTTTAGATGAAAGGATCTCATCAAGGAAGTGAATTAGTATTGCTAGTTTCATACTTGTGGTACACAAAATTTTCTCTCTCATTTTCTTTTACTAGAGAATTTAAATTCCAATTTAGTCAAACCTATACATGTTATTATCATTCCTGTTATACATAACAATGTTTTAGTTTTTTTAGTGTGTGTGTGTGCGCGCGCATTCACTTAATTGTTTGAGTGTGTGTATATCTATCTTGATCTTATATGAAAGGGTTAAATTTATACATGAGTTATACATGGTCTCTCTCTCTCTCTCTCTCTCTCTCTCTCTCTCTCTCTCTCTCTATATATATATATATATATATATATATATATCGTTTGCAAAATCAAGCTGTATAGTACTCGAAGTTGGAGTAAACTTCTGTCATGAATCATGGTCATCACTACTTCTAATGACATATGAGTTAACGTCTCATAAGAAATGCCCATGACTTTCAAAGTAGTAACCACAACACGGAATGATATTCACATGAATTTCAAAGTGTTGTCACGATGTCATTAGTATAATTTTTTTTACAACCTCAAGCTATAACTGTAGATGTACTACGTGTCATGCATGCTAGCATAGCATGCACACACATAGGCCTACACACACATCTTACATAATATACGAGCACATGTGTGTGTTTGAACTTTGATTTGATCAACAATGATTTTTTTTTTCCTGTATATACTCAGAAATTGTATACTTTCCTTTTATCTTACATTTATGAGGAGTGACCGGGGTGTGGTTACTTATTTTCCTTTTATCTCGGTTAAACATATTTCTCCTTCTTTTGTCTCTGCGCTACTAAAATATGATTACGCTTTGCCTCTGGATTATACATCTAGACTGGTGTACATATATATTAACGGTCAACGCGTTATATTGGTTTTTCTTTGTTCATGGTTCAACGTAGAAGCAGGACCTTTTGTTGTATGGAAACTTATGTCTTTAAATTATGTGCATATTTTGAATCACGTATTAACTAGGATTGAAACCTGTACAAGCTTGTATCTTTATGTCATGACTTTTTTTTCCCTCTGTGCCTGATATATATAATCTGAAATCGTTTGGATAAATAATGGATTTTGGGTGTGTTCAGATATGCAATTATATGTTGATTCTTAGCTACTTTTTTATTTTATTTTATTTTATAAGAAAGTATATGTATATATTACGTGTGAAATTTGTTGTCATGGAGAATAATAGAATGTGTGCCATAATAGAAGGTGTCGAGATATGTTTGTTCTTTTTCCTTTAAAGGAGAAAATTATTGCACTACCAATACTTCATGAAATTGTTTCGTATGCATTAATTTTGTTTGGGAATTATTAGGCACCCACACAAGTTAGTTCAGAAACTTTATCAAATACCAAATACTTTAAAAGTCTTCAAGTATGGAAGATGGCTCTCTTGTTTCGACCCATCCCAGTCTATTACAAATGAAAATTTCAAAATCAGTATGTGGTTTTTCTCATAATTTTCGCAAAATAAAAAAAATCATCGTAAATCTGATAATCAAGATTTTACTTAGAAAGCAAAAATCTTTGGAATTATTAGTAATATAAATTAATCACATATAATTTGAAACACTTAGATCTCTAATAACATATTAGTGATAAGACAGAGTTTAGTTACAAAGTTTATTATTTATACAAATAAACATTTGAACCTAAATCTAATAACATCAATACACGTAGTTCTCGTGAGTCACCTTCTCAGGGCCAACTTCATCAGATACGTGTGCGAAGGAATGAACACTCGAGAATTTGTCTCAGGCCACATCAAGAGTAATCGAGTGCAGTTATTTTAATCTTCATTGCAGAAGATGTTGATGTAACTTTTAAAGAGAGTTGACTACGTGCATGTGTGGAATTAATCTATAAAAAAAAGCTAATCAAAACAAACACGACGCATATATAATTATTTTTTGGAACCTTTGGTTTCTATTACTAGTCGCATAAGCCCATGAGCATAAACCGAGATAAAAGAATACCCCTAGAAATTGCAACAAGAGACTTGATTGATCTTGCAAGCGATCTTCTAGAAACTACTAGACAAATAAAACAAGCTGACATACTGATTGGAACGAGGACGTAAATATGCTCCTGAAAATCTTATCTTTACACGTTAACTGTTTTCAAATCTTAAATAACATAGTTAAATTCAAAAAAATTTGGATAAAAATATATTCAACTTACCAAAATTATTTATCACTGACTGTAATTTTTTAAATTTTTTTGTCTAATATATTATATATTATACAATCTCGATTCATATTTGCTTTATCATTAATAGTATAATAGTTTCTTATAGATAGAAGAGCACTAATATTAAAACAATTCCAAATAAAGTGCACTACCTAAAGTCCATTGCTTGATTATCAGATTTTCGTACACTTCCTAGTTCCTTCACAATATTCTAACCACTGTGTATATTATAAGGCAATATAGCACTCGATCATCATAGAAAGAAAAGATTTGAAACAGCTAAGCCAATTTTGTGTCATTATACAACTTTAATCTAAACACACATATAACAACATGCATTTTTTTTCCCCAATCAATGAGTTCATTATATAAATCAAGCGAATAATATTATCCGTGGCACCGATCTGTTGATGTTGCTGCTTCTCTGCCCAAGATTATTGCTGTGACCAAATCTTGTGATAACCATTCTTTAATTTCTCAACTTTCATCAAATATAGAAACTTCTAATTAATTTTTTTATGAGTCAATGATTAATACAGACATGTGCATCGGCAATATAATAATTAGAATATCGTTGATTTAAAGTTTGTTTAGTACATATATATATATATATATATATATATATATATATAATATCTAAATGTACGATAATATATATTAGCTTCTTAATAATGAAGGAAAGTATCATGATCTGACATCCCGGTTAATATTTAACTCTAAAATATCAAGGAAAGTATAGCCAAATCGAACATAATTTTATTAGGTCCCATCTTAGTCATAAGTTATTATGATTTATCGCCACTGGTCCTTTTAAGAATGGAGTATTGGAGTGAGTATTGCATTCAACAAATTTAAGGATAGCCCAACCAGAATATTAAAGAATATAGTTAATAGTTTTGAGTGACTCACATGTGAATTATCGTATATATATTGTGTACAAGTATTACCATCAAAGTATTATTATATATAAGAGCAATGCTATTCACAAGGGAACTTAATTATATACTAGCAAGCATTAAGTCACCATAAGATACATAAGAGCTCGGTCTTTCTTTTTTATGCTTTGATTTAAAACACTAGAATACTCTTTAAACTATATACATGAGCAAAAGTGATGTTATATTTATATATGTCAAGTAACATTAGACATAAATATTGTTCATATCAAACAATGAATGCACAGCTTACTGCATTACTTTTACAAGTAACATTATTTGATGCTGTATTCAATACGAATTTTCCATGTCCTCTCCTAACTTGTCTTCTAGCAATCAATAAAGGATTTTAGTGAGAAAAGAAAAACGCGGATATAGTTCAATATTTTTTTTTTTCAAATATAGCTCAATTTTAAACTTGAAGGCGCGTGTGAAATGACAATTAGCAACCCAGTAAAATATTGTGGTATGTAACAAATACATTATTTTAATGTGACACATTTCTCAAATATCCTTGCATAACACACGACACCATCCAACAAAGGGGTGTCTATGTTCTTTGTTAGCTTCTCCTTAAGATATATAAAAGAGAAAGGTGAGAGAGGCATACAAAATATAAATAAGGTTTCATAAGCTTTTGATATTCTGAGAATCTTATATAATTATCACTAGTCTTGTTTCAATTATTTCAAAAAAACAAAAACAAAAAACTAGTCTTGTACTCTTGTTACGATGTTTCCTTCTAAAGTAAATAAAGCGATATGAGCTGGTAACCAAAATCTCCTCCGATCCCCACCAAGAAGATTTTATTGACCAATTATTGGGTCAAACACCAGAGACACTTGTGGATCAAGAATAATCATCAATATCCCATGAATAAAATGGGAAAAAAAAATCAGCGATTAACAACAAAAGTAGTGATAGAACTGAAGACAATACTCACCATGGTGATAATGATGATCGTGAGAGAAAAATCATGCTCAGAGACAATGAACGATAAAGAAGACAACACTTGACCTTCCTAATAAGTAATTCACTCAGATCTCTCCTACCTCTAGAAATTAATGATCAAGGTTCTTAAACTCTCAATATAACCCTCTTTTATTTTTATATTAGGGCTTTGTGTCTTTTATCAGGTGTGGATGAATATTTAGGATTTCGTGTTACACAGAGAACACGTTTCGGCCTCAGATCACATGCACGTGGTTGTTAATTACATAATCCATCTGGAGAGCAGGATCAAAGAGCTGAAGAGCAAGAGAGACGAGCTGATCAGAAATTCAAGTGGAAGCTGCTCTGAGAATCATTGGCTGCTAAACTACTCCGTGGCAGTTAGGCCTTGTTTGGGTGGAAATGGAATAGAGATTGAGATCATGAGTGTGCACTTTCCCCTATCAACGGTTCTTCAAATATTGGTTGAGCAAGGACTTACTATTGTGAGCATATCTTCAACTAAAGTCAATTTCAGTCTGATTCACACCATTCAGCCCCAAGTGCGATATATATATATATATATATATATATATATATATATATATATATATATATTAATTGTTTATCATTTACATTATTGGCAAATTTTGCCCAATGTTCTGCTTAAGAATACATTAGTATTTCAGTAATGTACTTAAGGAAATATTCATTTTAACCTTTTATGAGTCTTCTTTGGTATTAATTCTAAAATTTATACAATTGTTTGAGAAGTTGAGCATGAAAGGTCTAGTATTGACTTGTCGGACATCTATCAGAAACTGAAACATATCATGCGCAGCTCTTCCTCGTGACTAATTTGGCTTGACAGTAATTATCTCCTTATTATAGGGATATCATTATGTAGTATTATTTGTGGAGCATTGGTATTTATCCGGTGATACACTAATGCAGGTGTGACTCACCTGATGACGTGTAGGCTCCACCTCTTCTCTCGCATCAACAACGGTGACTACTGATGAAAATCATTTTTCGTTGTTTGTCGCCTCATTATTTTGCTGATATTTGATTGATCAAGTTAGACTTTTGGCATGCTAGTTAATACAATTTATATATATTATTGCATTTTTGTGAAATTCCATCAAAAGGTGTTGATGGTTGAAAATCACAATGAAAATTCAATCGGCGAAATTTAATTAGAATCAAATGCCGGAATCATAAATGTAGTGCGAATATAAGAAATTATAGGTTCACCACAAATTATGGCTACATCCTCTTGTAATGCTTGGTGATGTTTCTCTCGCTATATTCAAAATGAGTACAAAAAAATGTTTTAGCGTAAAAAAGCGCATTGAACCTCCTTTATTCAAAGGGTCCTTAAATAGGACGGTTACATTCCACTACTTCAAAAATGATAACCAAGTAATTGTTGTTGATATAGTGTTTCAAGTGTCTGGGGAGTTGGATGAATTAACCACTATGAAGTAAACGTTGATGCTCCGTTGTGCTCTGTTCACGAAGTAATCTTTAATGCTTTGACATCAACGTAACTATCAACGCTCCATTATGCTCGTTTTACTAAATAACTCTTGGTGCTCTATTTATGACCTAGCTTTGACCAGCTGAGCTACTTTGATGATCTCGGTCGGTTGAGCTTGTCTAATTGAGCTTTTGCCTTCTCGGAAATATGCTTAAATAAGTTCGAGCTACATAACAAATGACCAGAGATTGAGGTGTTTTAGTATGACACGAGCTCAAGTTTATTATTTTTGTAGTCACTCAAAACAAATGGTTAAAAATGCATTTAAAAAAAAGGGGTAAGTTGGTCAATTATTCACCTACTCGTTAATTCAGCATAGCCTAACTCAAAATCGCTAATAAAGAGTATAATAAGTCGACGGAGAAGACGAAGCCAACGAGTTAAAATCTAATTAATAAGAAGCAAACAACGTTGAAGAAAGTGGAATGTGGTGGTAACAAAGATGAGAGATTGAAGAAGTGTTTAAGTAAGAGAATAAATGGTTACGTGAAAGAAAAAATGGTGAAAATATGAGTTTTTGGACAAGTTCATTATATTATACTTATATTATACTTAAGGGTATTATGTCTTCGTACTTTTTTACCTTTTAAAACACTCATAGAAAAGTCTATAACCTCTTCTAAAAATGTCATTTGATGAATAAAGAACAATTGCATCGATTACTGTAAGCTTAATGTCATGCAAATTCCCCAAGCAGCCTCATTTTAAAAATAATTTTTCGAGAATATCTCACTCCTTATTCGGATCTCAAAATGCCTCATTTTATTATAAAAATATATTTTTATAGTTTTTTTTTATACAATTTAATTAGAGTTTTATTTTTATTTTTATAGTTTTATTTAAATTTGTATAATTTTTTTTATAATTTCATTTTCTATGTATTAACTTTTAAGGGAAAATAGAAAAATAAGATATTACATTTTTTTAAATTTTTTGAAATATTTAAGAACTCATCTTCAAGTGGAATTATCCACCAGCCTCAACCACATAATGGGCCTTAGCGGCCAACTACACCTGTAACTCTTTGGCCCATATCCTTTTTGCAGTTTACTAACGCGCAAACCCCAATCCTCGGCATATGTATAAATAAAATAAATAATTAGAATGCGAAAACCAAAACATTAAAAACCAAATAATGATAGAAACAAAGAAAAGTTATACTTATATGTATCAGATAAATTTTTATAATAATAAAAAAAAAATGACTGAACAGGATAGCCTCTTCCGTGCAAAAACGAGACCTGGTTTAATTTTTCCAACTTGGAAATAATTCCAAAATGAACTACAAAATTAACAATTTTGTATATCTGTAATAGAACTAATCTAACTGATTTTACTTTTACTTTTGATCTTATGTTTCATTTGTTAAAAAAATGAATACTAGATCCTTTTCAGCCTCTCTATAGTTTCGTTTACGGGTCAAACATAAGGGAAACAACTTCATTTCGGACCCTTTTTTTTTAACAAAATTTATGGTACGTAGGTCATCATACACGGCCAACTTTACCTTCACCCCTCTAAATATATAGAGAGAGATTCGAATCAGATTATAAATAATAATCAAAATGTGCGTGATCAAATATTATGAAGTATTGTGGAGTTCCATTTGAAAATCAATTAATATAACTTTATAAATTTTATTAGTTCCAAGTATTATTTTTCAACAACAGATTCCTAACATGTACCATAATATATGGTGGCGCCAGTTCACGTCTAAAGCCGAATCTCAAACACTAACGAATACATGTTTGAATTTTACGTGCTACAATATAATAATACATCAAATTAGTGAGGTTCCGTCTCAAAATTATTTGACAAAGAGCTTATAATTAAACCTTGTTAGATCTTTTTTTTTTAATGTGAGATTCTTGATAAATGGTGGCTCTTTAAGTTTATTTATATTGAACCGAACCTCAAAGATTATATCAAATAATAGTTTGACTTTTTAGACTCTAAAATTATATGTATTATCATGGTGGCTCCTACATAACCAAGGATGATATCATGAATAATCATCCGAGCAACAACTAATCATAAAATGGCTTCCAACCTCCGGCTGGAGAATCACCTCCTCAAACTTGATACCCGCAGATTGAGCACCATTTCGCGGCGGAATCTTGAAAGTTTGAAATCAGCTAACAACTCAAAAAAAAAAAATTATGTATAAAAAGCACACAACAAATAAAAGTAGATACGGCTGACTAGCAAAAGAAACCAAACAACCTAAGAGATCTAAAAACCAAACCAAATATTTAAAAACATCACCAACATCTAAATACTTAAAAATTGAAACTACACTAGGCGAAAATCATCCTCATACCCAAAGAAAAAAAAAATACCCAAATCCATCTCATCCTCGAAGACAGACATCATGGGAATTTTTGGCCGATCGGAACAGCTGAAACACTTGGTCAGCCACTGCCGGCCTTGAGCTAAGGCGGGCTAGGCCCAAGCCTAGGGCCCCATATATGGGTGGGCTCCAAAAAATTTATACTTTTTGCTTATTTTTATTTGTTATCCTAAAATTTACACTTTTGACCCATTTTCTAAAAAAAATTACATTTTTTACCCTGAAAATTTAAATTTTTATTAGTATTATAGGGTCCCAAAATATTGAATCGCTTAAAGCCCCCGGTGAGTTTGGGCCGGTCTTGTGATCAGCGAAAGAGTCGGATATCTGGACGGCAACTCTGACTCCGTCGTCGAGACTCGTCCATGGCGCGGAAAGAGGCACCAAAAAAGGAGGACAAAACACTCCAGATCTGGGCTTAGAAAAGTAGGGTTTCAGAAAGAGAGAAGTAACAATCTTCTGCTGTTGAAGACGCTCGAGCCCTTTGAAAGAAGTTGTTATTTGTTAGTTCATATTTTTTTTTTCACCGTGGGATCTCTTGGCAATCACTCACATCTATCAATCTAATTATTCAAGCAGACACATCTCATTAATTTCAGAGGTATGTCTACTTGCATGCATTTTTTTGGTTTTAGCATAAATTATTATTATTAATCCTTAATCGATAAATTGTTTCGTTAATGAAATATAAGCGTGGTAGAGAAAAGGAAAACATGATAACAGCTTTAATGCTTCACGAATCCCAACACTGCATGGGTGTTGCAAATTGACGTTAAAAGAGATGAAACTTTAGTTAAGCCTATACTTATGAAATGTGTTCCTATGAACTTGGGAATTGCTTTTGTCTCTCTCCTTACTGACAACTAACACAGCTTTTAGTGTTAAGCTACTTCTAAACATATGTTATGTAACTTCCATTAACGTGTTCAGGAAAAAATATCCGTTTAAAGACACAACTTAAAGAAAAACAACAAAATAGTAATAATTAAACACACAATTTAGCGTACGCATAACATAACACATGGTACGTAGTCATAAAAATGGGTATGTGTTTAAAATATTAATATTTAGAATTCTAATATTTAATACATGCTTGTGAATTGTGATTGTGAATAGCCGACCTAGCTACGAATAAAGGTCTATGTATCTATATAGGCTACTAAAATAGAGTGTAGAAGAACCGAGAAATTTTATCAGATTCTATTTACATGTCAGTCTTTGTTTCCACGTCTTAATAATTTGAGGGAGATTAAAAAATATCGTATTCATATCATCATTATATTTTCTCTTTCTATATCTACAGCGGTGAATGAGAAGTGGAAAATGACCTGTGATGTATACAACTATACATACACCAATCGTGTATTGAAGATGTACATTTTATGTATCTGCTGGTCCAGTTTGAATGTTGTTGCAGCCTTGAATATGGCACGCGAATTAGAGATGAAACTTTGATATTTGTCATGAGTACTAATCCACTGATCCATAGGCTATTCTCGAAGACAATTTCAAAGGGCATATTTTCTCATTTCTCAAGTAATTTTTCCGGACACTAACGTATATAAGATATCTACGGCCATTGTCATTAGTCATATTTCTTCATATGAGTTTCTATACTATGTTAGTTTTCAATTCCTAATCTACCAATAATTTGTGTCCGTCATATTCCCGAATATTTGAGCAAGAGAACGTCATAATATATGAGATGGGAAATATGTTGTAGCGTTTACATCTGATCTATATTAGGTAATTAGCTAAGATATTATTACATATATATGGAAGGAAAGATTTACTGTTCATTAATTTAGAAACAATTCACTATTTAGCCTTACATGAAATTACAAGTTACAACTTTGGCTTTCGAATTTAAAAATATTTACATTAATGCCATCAATAATTTTTTTTTAAGAAAACCATCATTAATATTAAATCCAATACGACATAAAAAAAAGGAAAAATTGTACAAAATAACTATTTGAAACTTATTGATTAGCAAAATAGTCAAAGTTTCAACATTTCAGCAAAGTAGCCAAATTTACATTTTCAAAATTTTTATGACAGCCATGATTAAAATTTTTGACGATTATTATAGCAATTTATCACTTTCAAAAAAATTAATCTTGGGGTCAAATTTTTTTAAAAAATCAGATTGTTGCACATTTTGGCTATTTTACTCATTTGAGACAAACCCTGGCTATTTGCAAATTCATAACTTCAAATTGACTATATAGCTACATCATCCTAAAAAAAATTAGAGTGTTGTCATTCGATTTCTCTAATATATAGAAACTCATTCTATATTATTATATTATATATATAGAATATCTATAAATAAACACTCACATTACATTACCACTAATACCGGTGATGTTAAAACTTTTTCTTTTTATATTGACTAATTACATTGCATAAATTTAGTTTTAGCTATTTACATATTTAGTTGTGCTTATTTATCTAATTATTTTTAAGCATTATTTTAAGTGAACACATCTATAAGTTAATCGTTCATTATTTTGAAAACATGAATAAGGACTTAAAAACATGAAACAATTTATTTATTATTTAATAGAGTATATAATTATGTATCATGTGACAACGCGCATGATATACCGCTTGTATTATATGTTATAGGTATATAATAAACGTTATATAAGATAACAGAAGGTGGACAAACGGCATAGAACATTTAATAAAATATGTTATTAAGTAAGTCTTAGGAGTTGGATGCTGAAATCTGAGACGAAACAAAATTCCGATCATTCAGTTTACATAGGTTTACTTGTTTAGCGTTGTTTTCATTTCACTTGAGTCGTAGCAAGCTAGATTATGAAATACTTATTGAGAGAAAGTCCAATATAGGTACAATGAACTAACCTAAAATAATTGAAACCTTTCGACTCATAATATTATAAATTTACGTGCAAATAACTAAGAGCAGCTAAACGAGGGGAATTAACGTGCAAAATAATTGAAATACGTAATTTTATGTCTACATTGATAAATAAAAAATAAAAATAAAAAACCCTTGTAAAATGTCTTATTTGGTATACACAGTTTATTTGTTATAGATTTTTAGTTGTGCGTTAAAAACGTAGGATACTTTATTTTTTCACCGAAACTCAAAACCTTATTCCTCCCCCAATTTGACACTCTCCATCCCCACTTTTTATTTTGTTCTCCCTCGGATCCTCAATCTGAATGTTCACTCTCTCCTCCTTTGTCTTTATTTTCATCTTCCTCAATTGCATTCCTCTCTTTCTCTTAATGTGTATTACTCTCTCTCACGCCCTCTATTTATTCCCCAATCTCTCCTTCGTTTCATGGCCATCCCTCTCTCTCTCTCTCTCTCTCTCTCTCTCTCTCTCTCTCTCTCTCTCTCTCTTCAAGTTCCACAATTGGAATTCCATGTTTCGGTTAAAGAAAAGTGATTGAAAGTCAATGAAAACACGAAAAAACTAAAAGAAAAAATATAACATCGCCACGACGAAGATAAGAGTTCACCGCGAGGTTGAAGATGATGAATTTTTTGCCGTTGGGATTGAATCCAACAACCCTGAAAAAATAAAAAATAAAAAACCGGAATGACGTTCTTCCGGTTATTTCCTTCCACTTATGGTTCGCTTATGGAGCCGGAAGTTCCGTTTCAACGCCACATCGGAACGGAAATTTTGGTGACGTATTCTTTAGCATCGAAATCAGTTTCTTCCGGTTCCAATATTGTCACAAATTACCCTCCCACTCTCATCCCTCTCGTTCTCTTAATGTGCATCACTCTCTATTGATCCCTCTATTTATTTCTCAACTATCTCCTTCGTTCCATAATTGCCCTCAATCTCTTCCTCTCACAGAATCTCATCCGATCATTTTCCCTTTCACTCTTTATCTCTCATCTCTTGTCTTTATTTCCATCTTCCTCAATACCATCTCTATATTTCTCTCAATCTGTATCACTTTCTCTAGCTCCCTTAAAAAATATGATTGGATATAAATAATACAACTCAAGTATATGTGACTTAAAATGTGATATAAAAAGTTATTAAAATAATAGCTAGATAAAAAATATATATTTTGTGTTGAAACTAGAGTTTTAGTTTAGAGATAAAACATTGTTTGATTTAATATAAACGGAAATTGTATAATAAAATTGTATAATAAAATCTATTACACAGAGTTATTGATACTTTAAAATATCAAAGGTGCAAGTATAGATTTAATATCTCCCTACACGACACATTAGGAGAAATTAAAAAAAAATTAAGTGTAATATTTTAAAAATAGTTATTCTTTCAAATATTTTATAAAATAATTGTTTTTCAAACAATAAATAATTATTTTAAAGAAAATTAAATTATAAACAATAAAATAAAGTTTAGAGTCCAAAATAGCAAACTTAAGTATTATGTATTACACATAGTTTCTAAACTTAATCCTCACACTTGCAATTTTAAGTGCCAACGACCTCAAGTATATCAGTTTGACGTATAATTTTATTGTAAGCCTTTTATTTATATGGTAGCTATGTGTATTTTTTTTTAGGAAAAATGGTACAAAATAGGTTTTTGAAACTTATTGATTAATAAAATAGGCAAAGTTTCAACTTTTCGACAAAGTAGCCAAATTTACGTTTTCAAAATTTTTTTGACCGCCAAGATTAAATTTTTTTACGATTATTATAAAAAATTTATCACTTTCAAAAAAATTAATTTTAGGTTTAAAAAAAAATTAAACCAGATTATTGCATATTTTGAATATTTTACTAAATTAAGACAAAAACATTGATTATTTTGTAAATTCATAACTTTAAATTAGCTATTTAGCTGCATTACCCTTTCTTTTATTGTGCAAGTAATTACTCGTTCGGAAAAGATTTTTTAGGAACCTTTATTCTCATTATCCGTGTTAAACTTATAAATAAACATTTCACTTCAAGGTTTAGGGTTTAAATAAGTATAGCACCTTAAAAAAAAATAACAAATTGATGAGAATAAAGGTAAGGATAGTTCAATTACGAATTAGATAAATTTCTTCTTATATCATTATTGAGAGAAGAAAAAAAAACAATTGATGTACAATAGGTGAAGACTTGCTATAATACTGGGGAATTTATATTTATTAATTTGATCAATGTTGAGTATATAAATGTAGATAAATTTCAAATATTTTCCTAACCTACCCATTTTACTTTTAAACTTTACTTTATTTTATTTCCTAGTGTACTCAGATTCGGTACTAGGATATGTGATCAGTGTTTATGCTTCATAGCTAATCCGGGGAATATAGACACTAGTTAAGTACCACTGGTTTCTTCCGGAAGAAATTCTTCCGGCCGTTAAGGGAAGTTCCGACCATCCGGAACCGGAATCTCCGTTCCAAACGTCTGAAATTTTCGGTTCCGCAAGTCGAATAGAAAAAATGAACCGAATATACGCTGGAATGTAATACAAGCAAAAATTACCAGTCTGTCGAGGTGAACATGAAAAAATTACGAAATATAGGCTGTTGAATTTATATTCAACAACCCAGAATTAATTAAAAATGAGCTAAATTACCGGAAGGAACACCTTCTGAATATTACCTTCTACTTCCGGTCTTCTACCGAATTAGAAGTGAATTAGAAGTACCGTTTTTGGTAGTTACGGAATTGAAAGTTTCATGGTAATTATTGACGGTTGAAACAAGGTTCCGGCTACTTCCGGTTCCGAACGCCTATGAGTATTCATATTCATGCTATTTGGCTTGTATCCTTTTATTTTAATTCTTTTTAGGAAGAACGTAATGGGAGGAAAAAAAACAGATTATGAGTTTTCAAAAAAATCTAATAATTATCAAAAGATAAGAGTGAGTCAATCATAATATCATAGTGGTGGTCCAATTGAGGTAATCTGAAGACATAAATCCCCATGCGATTTTGTACAGAGATTATGCTTTTGTTCCCAAGCGCACTTACTCTCTGAACAAATCCTAGAGAACATAAACTCTGTTTAATTTCTCTGCAAGAAAGCTACTTACACGAAAGTTACATATTATTACATACAAAGAAAATTTACTGTTCATTAAAAAATTCATTATTTAGCCTTAGATGAAATTACAACTTTGTCTTAAAAATTTAAAATTATTTACATTAATGCCATCATTATTTTTTTTTATTTTTTTTAAGAAACCATCGTTAATATTAAACTCAATACGAGATTAAAAAAAATAAAAAAATTAGATTGCTCTTATCCGATTTCTCTCAACTTTTCTAGAAAAGTCTTCTCTTTTTGTATCTCATATATTATTTAATTATATTATTATACATAATGGTTCCGTTTAGCATAGTTTTGTTTTAAAAAAAAATGTTTTTAGATTCAATTTTTTTCAAAAAATGACAAGGTGTTTGGTAAACTGTTTATAAAACAGTTGTTGATAACAAAAACTGAGTTAGCGTTTGATAAAATAAATATATTATAGTAAAAAGACTAAAATAGACATGTTCTTAATAATTAAATAATAATTTTTAATATGCTTATTTATATACATATATATGAATAATATTTTGTACGAGGATATTACAGTAATTTATGTACCAAGCTTAAAAACATTTTTTCTAAAAGCTAAGAATCATAGTTTTTTCATCTCATGTACAAAACTTAAAATCGATTTTGAAACTTTTTGTAAAAACAGTTTTACCAAACACCAGATAAGCAGTTTAGTTTTTTCTAAAAACAAAAACAGGACTTTTTAATCTGAACCAAACGCAACCAATATCTGTAAAAAAAATTCTAACATTACCACTATTATCGGTGATGTTAAAACTTTATCCTTTTATATTGACTAATTACATGGCATAAATTTAGTGTTAGGTATCTACATATTTAGTTGTTCTTATTTATCCAATTATTTTTTAAACATTATTTTAAGTGAACACATCTATCTATGAGTTAAACATTCATTATTTTGAAAACATGAAAAATGGCTTAAGAATATGAAACAGTTTATTTATTATTTTATATAATATAATTATGCATCTTGCGGCAAGGCACATGGTATACCGCTTTCATATATCTATAAAACGAAATGTTAAAGTAACATATAAAAAATACATTATATAGCGGTTGAACTATATGATGTGAAAAAGTAGAGTTCTAACATGTTATGAAACAATAGTATCACAAGTACATAAACTGGAAGTAAAGAAATAAAAGAGTTTGTAGTCCAGTTCGGTCAATCATGTCTACTTCTAGATGGATGATACTTCAGGTGAAAAGAGAAACTTCACTAGACAGTAAAGTAAGTACAACGTCGGAAAACCATGGATGATCACCTTCTAGGTTTCCTATAACTTAAACTACCCTAGAGTTTCTAACTCAGGTCCGTGTTTTAGCTCTTCTCACTTTCCATTCACGCTCACTTTCCTATAACAACGTGTATAACAATACGTGTTTACAATAATCAGAGCCAACACACAAACAACTTTGTGACAAAGCTCTAACAATGACTATCATCAACACAAAGTATAAAGAACACCTAGAACAGGATATTTCGGCGATGAGGACTGCAATAAAATACCTAGATGTGCAACCCTACCAAAAGAGGAAAAGGGACCCTTATAAAAGACACAAACCAACGTAGTGTCATTGGCTAGGGTTTCTCAATACACTCGGTTAACTCTCATTGGACGATCGGTAAAAAACGCAGAAGTATATCAGACAGAAGGCATGTCTGCAAAAACACACGTCACTGACATGTAAAGTAGATGTTTCATGTTGTAGACTGGTGTATCCAACATCGTAAGGAACAACAAATTTGCCAACACAAAAACAGCTAACTCAACGTTATAGGATGATGTGATAATGATATAGAAGCTAGAGCATATCAATGCTATATAGAAATTAGAGCATATCAATGCTATATTATTTTAGTTTGATTTTTATATTAAGTGAAGTGTAATTTTTAATGCTAAATTTTATCTGTTCTCTAAGGACACTAATTATATATATGTTACATTAAATAAAATTTTATAAAAATATATTTTTAGTTAAATTTATTTTACTTTACTATATTCTAGTTATAAATCTAACCAAAAATATATATATTTCAATTATTTAATATGAATTGCTTAGATTATAATAATTTTGAAGTATCTGGTGTAATTTTACACAAATTAAATTTTATTAAACTTACTTTAGTGTACCACTGTGGATTTGGTGCAAATCTTATATTAAATATGGTGTTTTTGGTGCTGCCGTTAGTGAAACTATATAATTTGCATACATTTACATAAATTTATTATATTGATAATGTGACTCGTAAATATATATGAAGATAGTATTTTTTTTTCATAAAATAAACACACATTGCAATACTTAAAACTAAATATACTAATTAAAACTTATTAAAAAATTTAGAAAGTGGATCATCATACTTAATATACTAATTAAAACTTATTGCATATCCCCCAAAAAAATTAAATCATTAGATAACAAAGATAAAAGTAGTTATATAAACGACTTATAAGTTATATCAAAGATATATGAAAAATAGACTAATTCTTAACTAGTCATGAAAAATTATACAAACTAAACCACTTGAAACGCTTCGATTTGAAAATAGGCAATGTTTTAGTATTGTTTAAAAAATACCCAATTAATATGATGTGGAAATGGGTGGATTATTACTTTGCCGATTTTGTCCTTTTTAAATTTTGTAATTATTTTTATTTATTAATTATTTTATTGATTTTGCATTTATAGTTATTAATACTTGCCTTCCATAATGTTTCGAATCAGTTATTCACAAATTTATAATTTTCGATTAATGAACTATAGCTAGATCTCTCTCTCTCTCTCTCTCTCTCTATATATATATATATATATATATATATATATATATATATATATATATATATATATATATATGACATTCATGTTATTTTATTTTTCTGTGCTTAAGATTTTACTTATCCAGACTCATCCCCACCTTGCACAAACACAGTCTATCACCCATCCACCGTCCAGACCACTACTCCGCCCTCCTAGGCCACTCGCCTGATCTACCAGATTCGGTCTCCGAGGGCGGCGGAGTTCTTCATCTTCGTCAAGAGTTGCTCCGCTAGATATGGGCTCGAGGGCCACAGAGCTCTTAATTAGTCTCTATCGAGCTAGTGTCGCGCGGTTAGATTTGGGCTCCTTTGCTGGCCAGCGAAGACGCTTATCCACCGTGCGTCGATCGAGGAGGAGAGAAGAATCGCGCCGGAATCGTCTGTATATTAACGTTAATTAATGGTGTGTTCCATGTTTTCCAAACTTTTTACTTTTAAATCTTATATAGTTAATTACCGGAAAAAAATTTAAATTTCGTTAATAATAATTCATTATTATTAATATGCAGTTTTGTTCATCTTCGACTACATATTTATTTTCTTATTTTTTTTGCAGTTAAGTTGTTTTATAAGTTTTTTTTTTATGTGCTCATCGTTTGTTTTTCACAATTAAATGGTTATTTGGTTCCAAAATCTATGTTGTATATAAAATCACTTATATAATTAATAGTGAATTACACGGCGTATTTTTCACAAAAATTCTTCAAAATACTGTCCACCGTTAAATACGAGAATTTTGTGACAACGTTGTGGCAAAATCTTGACTTTTGTGAAAAAGTTACGAATAAATTGCAAATTTTGTAATATCGTTACCATAAAAGCCTATGATTATTATGGAGTATTTAACATTTTGTAATTGTATCGTGTACAATCGAATGGAGGGTTATTGTTTGTTATATTTTTACACTTTCGTTTGTGAGTACAAAGACTGCGATTGAAGTTTTCTTTCATTTGAATTGCTATGAACTTTTTGTTATTCAAGAAAAAAAAAAAACATGATCTCTCACTTAAAAATATTTGTCCAAAAAGTTCATGGCAAACAGTTGTACCCTTCTAAAGTGGTCCATATATTTACGTGGAATCAATGTCATTACGTCCCTAGAGACACGCAATATAGAACCCATCGAGAAAAGAAATGCTTAGTAAATTAAATATATATATATATATATATATATATATATATATATATATAAACATATTCGGCTGATAATTATTACAAAAAAATAGTAAAATAGTCAATTAAATGTTTGGATTTAATAAAATAGTCAACATTTCGTAAATCTTAGGTAAATAATCACTGCATTTTATTTACAAGTGTATTTTTACAAAACCCATAAATAAGTTCAAAATTTTTTGGGTATTTATAGGTATTTCTGTAAATGTACGCTTGTAAATAAGCGTAAATAAAATACAATGATTATTTATTTAAAATTTACGAAACGTTAATTATTCTGTAAAAACAAACATTTAAATTGGCTATAAACCCTAATTATTATGGTTTCTGTGTACATAATTTTCTTCCACAATCTACTTATGTACTTATTCAGGTATTAGTTGGATGACTTACATAAATATCATATGTACTCGTACAGTTATAAGAATACCAGCAATATTGCTTCTTAGTTGTTGCAAGTTGAAAAAAAAAAGTTGCAACGTGTTAAACCTATGTACTCTAGCTACCCTAGATCTTTTTAACGCTCATATTTTGCTGGGTAGATATGTACATCTTTCATCACTAAAATAATGTTGTGTTGAATTAAAAGGAAGCATATGATTAAAGACACAGAGAATCTGTACTCGAAAAAAGTAATAAGTGAGTCGTTTATATATGAGCATCTCTCAACAATACTTAAAAAAAGGCAAGAATTAAAGTGTACTCGGCAAAATAATTTAAATGAAATAATTTGGTGAAGATGAAAAGTATTAGAGCATCTTTAATGCATACACTAAATTTGGTGCAAGTTTTATATCAAATTTAGTGTTATACCAATATTTTTTTTTCTCTAATGGTATTACACTATATTTTACATTAATTAAAGAGAATATTCTAATAGTTTATTTTTTTATTATGGTCCATTAAGAAAATAGCCAATTTAAACATTTGACATTGGTAAATAGTCAATGTTTGGTAAATCTTAGGTAAATAGTCAACTTTCACATACCAAGCGTTGGCTATTTATCTAAGATTTACGTCTGAAAGTAACTATTTATCTAACATTTACCAAACGTTGGTTATTTAGTGATGTCAAATGTTTAAATTGTCTATTTTTATTAAGCTTTTTAATCTGAGATGTTTGTAAATTAAGTGTCTTAATTTTATTAGTTGTTTTTAATGTCTAATTACATATATAAAAACGTAATCGTATTTTATTTATTAATTATGTGTAAATATAGTATAAATCAATAATAAATTATTTAAAAATAAAAAATGTAACTAATAAAAGTGAAAATTAATAAATTTCATTACATATGTAATACAACATTTTTTAGGAAATAAATAATACACTATTACAAAAACATAAATATGAAAATTACATATTACTAATTGAATTAATTTTTACTCATAAATAATACACCATTACATACTTTTGAAATAATAGTATTTGTAGTAATATCTTTTCATACAACACTGCTCATTTAATATAACACTGATTATTTTGCTTAAAATTACACAAATACCATGGAGATTTTCTCAGAGGATGGATGGACTATAGGGAAAGCAAGTGAAAGCAACAAACAAGAATAAGCCAACGAGGACGCGCCCAAAGAGTCATCTTGGAGCAGAGCCATCGATTCGACCAGTCCCTATCTTCCTGCGCTAAACCAAAATCACTCTCTCGCTCTATATATTCTCTCTCTCTAAAAAGATCACTCACTCACTGTGAGTCTCTCCACTCACTCACTAGTCACTCCCTTCAATTCCTTTGCTCAATGCAAGAAATGAATATTGAACCTTTTTCTTTCTTTCTTTTTCTTCTTTTCATATTCTGTAATTACTTGACTTGGTTAATTAGAGCCGCGTTTCAGAGTGTTAAGTACAATGATGACCCACATTTGTGGTGCATATATTTACTTACACAAATACATAGTTGTCAAAAATCAAAATGACAGTTCAAGAGAATAACCCTATGTGATGGTTGCATTAATTGATATTAATAATTCCCTGAAGAGTCATATTCAATGCCAGTTCCATATATAACCCGACTTCTTCTCACTTCTTTTCTCCTCCTTTCTTCCCCATCCTAAAAATTTATTTATTTTTATCTTATTATATGCTAAGTCGTTTTATTGCTTTTTTCTATTAGCTTTGGCTATCCCTACTTATATTTCTCTAGCTCTCTCTCTCTCAAAACTTTTGCTGACTTGCCCTTTGTTTGAGCGATATATATATTATATAAATATAATGACACATATATATACTCGCACCGCTACATATTATGAAAGATATAGAGAGAAGAAAAAAAAAACTTGAACCAGAAACTTCAAAAGACCTAGTTCTACACTAATGGCTCTCGTTCATCTTTTTACCAAGCTCTCTTGAGTTTTTTTTAAATTTTTTTTCCTTCTCTCTTTATTCCCTTTTTCAGTTAGGTTAATTTTCCCTTTAATTCCCGGGCCCCATTTAGATAGAGATCATCGAAATGGGTGACAACAAAGGAGAAACAACAAAGAAATCATCACATTCACAACAACAACAACAAACACCAAAACAACAACAGTCTCAGACTCAAAACCAAGGAGTCTCATCATCTTCCCCAAAAGATCCGCTCGAAGAGCAACAAAACCACCCTCACGTGATCATATCTTCTTCGTCGCCGTCGCCGTTCGATCAGGCGGCGGCGAGTAACAACCCTAAGAGGACGCGTTACACCGCCACCACCGGCCAATGGAAGATCTTGCCGTCTCCGAAATCCTCTCAGCAGCCCAAAGCCGTCCAGACCCAAATGACGGTTATACCCTCCGCCGCCACCGAGTCAAGCCCAATAGCCCAGCCTCAGCACCAGCAACAACAACAACCGCAAATTTCCTCCTCCGACACGGCTTCGTCTCCGTCGCAGTCGACTCTCCCGTCTCTTTCCGGGTCGATTCAGGACACCGGAAACAAGCCGGAGTCAGATTCGAACCCGGTTCACCACCAGTTCAGGAAAGGCAAATACGTGAGCCCGGTGTGGAAGCCCAACGAGATGCTTTGCCTGGCTCGAGCCTGGAGAGTTCAGTACCAGACGACCGGGTCAACGAGAGTCTCGCAGAGCGTTGACCCAGACTCTGGCGGTCTTACCACCAAGGGAAAGACCAGGGCCGATAAGGACAGAGAAGTCGCGGAGTATCTGAACCGCCACGGAGTGAACCGCGACGCGAAGACCGCGGGGACGAAGTGGGACAACATGCTCGGCGAGTTTCGGAAGGTCTACGAGTGGGAGAGAGGCGGCGAGAGAGAGACGGTCGGGAAAAGCTACTTCAGGCTGTCTCCGTACGAGAGGAAGCTTCACAGACTGCCTGCTTCGTTCGACGAAGAGGTCTTCGAAGAGCTCGCTCAGTTCATGGGCTCTCGCCTGAGATCGTCCTCTTCTTCCGCCTCTCCGCAGAGCCGATCCTGTGGCCTCATCCCAGGCTCGATCGTCGCCGTTGATGATAACGTCCATCGGAGTAGAACAACAGACGATCAGTTCCCAGGTTAGAACCGAACGCCAAAACCTAAATATATATCTATAAATGCACGTGAATGTGATTAGTTATTTTCATTTTGAGTAATGTGTATATTCATGTGGTTAGCGAGGTCAAAGCAATTGATGATAATGGGGAGTGGTGGAGATCAGACGTATTATGGGTATGGTGGTGGGAGACAATCTGGGCCGTTGATGGGGTTTGATCAGACGGCGTTAGGGGACATCAGCGTTGTCATGGGACCATCGCCGGCGACGAAGGAGCTCCGTCGGATCGGGAAGGTAAGGATGGCCTGGGAAGAGTCGGTTAGTCTGTGGGCCGAAGAAGGAGAGAATCATAGGGGAAGAGTGAAGATTCAAGGCGGGTCGTTGAACTTCTTGAACGCCGACGAGTTGACCTACTTTGACGAAGCCATGGTTGCTTCGACCATGGAAGGGTTCGAGGACGGCCCTCTCAGGGGCTTCTCCGTCGACAGGTTCGTCCCCGGACAGCAAGTCAAAGTCTTTGGTAGAAAAAAGTCAATCCCTGCCACCACTAGTACTACCACCTCTGGAGGTACATAAATAATATCTTTTTTTATTTATTGATCTGTGTTTTTGTTATGTGTGTTTTATGTATTAGCTGTTTTCTCTCTGCGAGAGCTTGGAATCTTGTGGATTTTTCTGTGACTGTGTATCTATTTCTTATGGAGTTGGTACTGTCGTCTGTGTTGAATTCATTGGCAGCAGAGAAAGTCATATCTCATCAGCAGCTACAGCTTCCATTCACGGAACCCTCTCTAAGATGTAAGTGTTGTGTCTGTGCTTCTATTTAATTTAATGTTTCTAGATCTTCCCACATGTGTGTCACTATTTATTTTACTTCTACAATGCCGTTTCAGAATGAAAACTACTATTGTGATTATGACACACATGTTTTGTGGGGCATTTTTCTGTGTTCATGAATAGGATTCTTTCATAAAAAATAAAAGAAATAAATGGATAGGATTCTTTAATATGTCACGTTGTATATATCTACCGCACGTATATGTATGGTAACCTTTTATTGTATGTATGAGGATTTTTTTTTTTTTTTTTTTTTGTAGCTATATCTCCATGGGAATTTCAAGACCCGTCGGAGTACTACATCGGATGCTTGCGGGTCCCGCCTGCGTCGATCCCGAGCCTGTTCGATCTCTCGTGGTACTTGCAAGAGCCACCGCCGGAGGATCTTCGATTCCCGCTCCGAAAAGATGTGTATCGAGACTTACCGCAAGGGAAAGACCTATTCTTCACGATCGCCGCCGAATCGCTCGACTGTCGGGCCGTCACATATGATATCCTCACCCCGATCCTCCGCTCAAACCCTAGCCTCACCGCAGCCTCAGCCACGAGCAGAGACTCGTTCATCGGCCTTTGGGACGATTGTGTAAACCGAATCGTTTCCAAGTTTTGCTCGGCCGAGACGATCATGGTCCGAAAGCCTACAGTATTCTCGTCCGACGATGACCTACAAGACGAATGGCCGAACGTGACGGGATTCACACGAGGCTTATGTTTGTGGAGAGGAGAAGAGACGGATCAGATTAGGGAAGGCCAAATCGAGCCGTCGAACTCCATCATCGAGAAGCTTCTATGGACATACGGCGATTTGCCCTACATTCTCGGCTACTACGCCGTCGGGTTTTCAATCACATTTTGCGCGCTGAGCCGCGGACCGGAGAGAATAATCCGAACCGATATTCACACACTCGACTTATCTTCCCCGTCCGACCGGCTCAAAGCCCTAGTCCCGTGCTACCGAATCGCCGGGCTCTTAGGGCTCCTAGCGGACCGTTGCTTCAACGGAACCCCTCCTCCGAAAGCCCTAGTCTACAGCGACTTCGAGAGGCTCGAAAGCAACGGGAACGCAACGGAGGCGACGCCAAACACCGTGACTAGGTTTTACGCGAACAAGAGAAAGTGGACCGCGGCGAAGGAGATCTACGACTTCCTCGACCACCGGATCCCACACGCCGAGTTCGTCACGAGGTCGTCGGAGACAGACCTGTCGTTGTCTTTCAAGCCGAGAGGGATTCGGTCTCCGCCGCCGAAGCCGGCGAGCTCCGACCAGCTCGTGGAAGCCTTGAAGTGCGTGACCAAGGCTCTGGTGGCGTTACACGACTTGTCTTTCATGCACCGGGACCTGAAGTGGGAGAAGATCTCCCGGCGCGTGAACGAGCGCGGCGAGAGCGAGTGGTTCGTGTCCGGGTTCGAGGAGGCCGTGGGAGCTCCGCAGATATACCCTTACCGGCACCACCTGGGGTCCCACGCGCCGGAGATGGAGCGTGGGCTTCACGGGGTGAAGGTGGACGTGTGGGGGGTCGGGAACATGGTGAGGGAGTGGTTCGCCGGGGCCGGAGCCACGTCAGCGCCGGCGGCGGCGGCGAAGATGCTCCGGGAGCTTGAGAAGAGGTGTCTGGAGCAGAATCCGGAGGCTCGGCCCACGGCGGCGGACTGTTACCACCATTTGCTACAGTTACAGTCAACGCATCATCACCTGCACGCGTCTGTCTAGTTTTTTTTTGCTTTGGCGGCTCTTTGATGTGACGTCTGTTTAATGCAACGGTCATTTTCTCTCCCTGCTACTACTCCTACTGCCCTATAACATTATCAATTAATTAACGCTTTCTTTCTTATATTTATATAGATATAGATATATGGAATGGAATAGATTATAGATGGAGAGAGATACCTTAAAAATAGGTTTTGGTGGGTTTATTTTGATTTATTTTAAATGAATTAATTAATGTTGGGAAGGTGGGAAACTGTGAAGTGATTTTTGGCGGCGGAAAGGTCTGCTGCGGTTAGTTCAATCAACTATCAATCAAGTCATCGTCAAAACTGATGTGTAATAGTGGTTTTTTCGGGTTTTATTTTGGCTGTATTTTTCTCGAAATGTGGACATGGGGTTTTGGGTCCTTTGGAAACTGTAATTGTTTTTTAAACCTAGATGCTTAAAATCCTTTTGATTATTTGATTATTCTTCTGATATACAATTACGTGTCGTTTATTTCATATTTTCATTCACATGCATTTCGGTATTGATCAATAATGTAATTTGAATTCATGAGTAGAGAGACAATAAATTCTGTTAGTAAATTGGATATTGAAACGACCTTCTTGTAGAAACGCTCAAGTCTCAATATATAAGGCAACCCAGGCTCTCTATTAATGGCTTTACGTAGATAGGTAGAGGAGTGACTAATACCTAATCGTTTTGTATATATGTCATTTCAAGTTAATTTGAGTCTCTTTAAGTGCAAATAAAAATTAGAATAGTTGACTTCGTAGGCGTTCATGGGCATTACCATTGACTACGTAATGCTAGACTAGTCAATATATAGTTATGCTATGTTTTCAAATACGTATAGATAGATAGATAGATATAATGATCTATACTGTCTTGATTTTTTTCTTTTTGTTTTTTGTTCTCTTCAATTCGTTTTCATTCCAGCAGTAACCCTATTTCTCTTCAAATTGATTTCTTTGATTTCGGTGCTTTAAATGTAGCATACACCGACTGAAGTATTAATCTATGAATTATGTTATTATTATGTCAAACTTTTGACTACTTAAAAAAAATATTAAATTGAGGATAAAAAATGGGTTAACTGAAATTAAATTGAGTTTTATGACAATGATAATATATAAATAAAATAATTTCGCTACAATAAAAAAAAAATTGTAACCATTGAAAACGCACTTACAATAATGGTACTTAGCATAGCTTATTGATAATTTCATAACACTTTCTGGATTCAATCCCCACGCCACCAACAACAAAGGTTTCAAAAAAAAAAACACGAACCTAAAATAAAATCATTTTTTTTTTAAATATATCCCTTGTATATATATGATAAATGTATCAAATTCTCAATTTTTGCCGTATTATAAAAACCTGTTATTTTCTCTCAAGTTTCTAGTTAAACTTGGTTTTTCTCCATTTTTCTTTTCATCTCTCCATAATTTTTTCTCCGTTTGCTTGTTTTACTCTCAATCTCTAATGTAAATCATCTCTAGGTCCAGCTAGTAGTAAGGCTAAAAACAGTTCTTCTGAAAATGAAACTTAAAATCTCGCAACTACGAGAGTTCGAAAGTCAAGCTCCTGGAAACAATCGGCTCAAAAGTGTGTGTGTGTGTTTTTTTTTTTTTTTTTTTTTTTTTTTTTGTATAGCAACGTTGTCTAATATCGAAGTTATATTTTCAAACAAATATGTTGATCTTCACGAATACTTAACCAATATATTGTCGCAACACTTAAAAATTATAACTTTTCTCCGCTTATAATAATTCTTGAAGGCCGATGTTAAATAGTTGTTCAAAACTTCAAATGAACAAAGATAGACGAGCTCGAACTCAAGCTCAAACGTTGAGGCAACTCCATTCAAGCAATAAGCGCAAGAAGAAATATGTACTAGGATTCGAAGTTCGGATTTGCAAAATATTATTGAAGATCGTTACAACGCACCTAGACAACACTGTGAGAGCCTGAATCAAGTGAATGCAAGTTGTGTTAACACACACTAGCACTCTAATGTGACATAGAAGGAAGGAGATTACGGCTACTATTCCTTAAAACCAAGTTAAATGTAGAAGATCCTAAGTTTTGAATATTTTGTTAAAAATTATGAACAAATTTTAGTAGTAATTAATTTTATATGGCTATTTTGTATATTTTTTTTTTTAACCTTGGTAGTTTTTTAATTTTTAATTATACATAACAAAAATTTAGCGATATAATCCACATAAACATAAGTGTTTGTGTTTTAGCCAAGGTTTTGTAAATTTTTTGTAAATAGCCAAAAACTGTTGGAAATACTTCGTAAATAACCATATTTACTAGAAATTTACTCTGCATTTTTTGTTATTTTTATAGCGTAAATAGATTTATGTGGCTATTTACAAAAAATTAACGAAACGTTGGCTATTTCAAACTTTGTAAATGCACCTATAAACATAAATATCTAGGAAATAACACGAAATCTACATTTGTTTTCTCTCAAGATTTCAACTGCTTTCAGACAGGAATATTATTTTTTCACTCAAATTTTAACCATTTTTTATAAGTAAAATTGAATGTCAATCGAAAGATAAGGAAGTGTGAGAAAAAAAAAACCACATTTTGAACTTAATGTGAACAAACTCAGGCCATTATGAACATAAACAAGTATTGTTCTTCGTGCTCTTTAAGAAGACACATGATAACAACTTTAATGCCCTACAAAAGTTTTTCAACCTACCAACTATTCATTATTGAATACAAATATATTCATAGCCACAACATTATTTTTTATTTGTTAATCAGTAGTGGGAAATCATCGATCTCGCAACAAAGCTTATTGGATCTGCGTTCTGTGGACACTTTGTCTCCATTTTGGTACCACTGCACCATATAAACCCAACTACGCACCTTTTCACTTCGATGTGCTTTGATATCGATATCAGAATTTACGTATATTCTTAACAAGGATATATCTGTGTCTCTTTAGGGTCAGACACTACGGACTCAGCTCCAAGATGCAAAAAGCATTTCCATGGCAGAGCATGTTCTAGCAACCGCAAAGTAAAGTATTATATGCATGAATAATATTGTGAATATTGTTGAATTTCAACTCAAAATAATTGGTGTCAAATTGATAAGTTCAACTAATATATAAACACATGCATATTCACACACACAATCAATGTTGATTGTGAGACTTTTCCATTTTAATACTCCCTCTCACGCGTAACGTGATCAGACCGAGTAACAATCTATCTCAAACTTCGCGTGAGTCGGGATAAATTCAAGTTATATGAATGTACAAAGTTCTGATAACATGTTGAATTTCAACTCCAAACCAATTGACATCAAATGGAGAGATCAAATTAATATATAAACACATGTTTATTCACACCTACAACAACCAATATGACATTTTCCTACTTCAATAGATATATGAAATAATTCAACTTTAAAAATCATATAGTGGGAATAAAAAATAGATGAATAAGAAATACGAGTTTATTAACTATTTCCTCGGAAAATGTTTCACTCTCATTGAGTTGACACACATGTATATGTGACGTCTATATTTACGCTTTATTGCTAGTAACTACTGAGTAGAAAGTTAGAAAAATGTACAAGATTTAATTATTAAGACTAAAATCTACAAACCATATGTGTACTTACATATGACGTCTATACGTGCTCTTTACTTTACTATTTTAATAGTATGTAGATTCTAGAAAAAGGAGGTCGATCAAATTTCTGATTTAATTTATTGCTACCCCTTAATTAGGCTTGATTATCAAAGCGAGAAGTAGATAGTGGCTAAAAGGTGAAAGCAGAAAAGTACTCCTAAACAATCAATTGTCGGACTAATAATAACAACAATTATATATTAGTCTTTGGACCGTTCTAGGTTTATTAGAGTCAGCGAAAATTATTCAAATCCAACCTAATTTTAGATTAAATAAGTGCAAATTGTATGTAAGCATATTTTTTTTAACTAATCACAAAAATAACGTTTGTGTTTTATCATGAAAATAGTATTTTTCAAGTTTCAAGTCCTTATATTTCTTGATATATACAGAGTTATAAAAATATTTAGTATTTTAGATGAAATTCAATTTTGTTTATTGTTTACCCCATTTATTTATGAATTTAAAATTCACACTATTTTAAAAATATTACACTTTTAAAACACCATTTTTATAATACAGATTCTATTTTTTTTATTAAAAAAAAAAACACCATTCCTATAATTTCACCATTAAATAAATAAAAGGTTTGTCTAGAATAGTTAAAAGCTTTGCGAAAAAGTTTGTAGGGACCAAGTTCATCGCTGTCTATAGTTTGTTGGGCTTGCATGATAATGCACTGAGAACTGGGTGGGAAACTTTTTGTATGTTTCGATCCATGAACTTCTCCTAATGGGTTCTGAATTTGAATCCAATATATCTAATTTAATAGGATAATGTAGGCCGCTAAAGTATGATAGCGATTGATGTAGCAAATCGTATTGGGAAAATATGAAAATATTTGAAATACTTGGGTCAATTATAAAAATACCTACTAAACTAAAACTTGAAATTAGATAAGGATATCGGCTTATAAAAATTAATGAATACATTAAATTTCACAGTATTGTTAAGCTTAGATTAAAATATCTGATTCGGTATTGATACTATTTAAGTTTTATTCATATATATGCTAATTAGTAAGTCATAATGATTTAGGTGAACTTTTTTTTTTTTTTTAAATCTTATTACGAACTATCTAGACTTCAAAATTAGGCCCGAAATTTTTTAAAAACTAACACGAGCTGATTTTACCCATGGAGATAATTCCAAAACTATGACCATTTAGAAACTTTTTTTATCAAAATCTATTAAATGATTTTTTTTATCCAACTCTGTGTCGTCTAGCCAGCGAGGGAGCCAAATCCTCTTGTGGCTCAGGTTCTTGTCGACAAAAATTACCCCATGCTACGATTATTTTAAGCTAATTTGAAGGCAAGCCTAAAGCCTAAAGCCTTAGGAACTTTAATGTCGATGAGGCGTTTGAAGCCAGGCTGATTTATATGTGGCTTCGATGGCTTTGTTTTTTTATGTTGATGTGCTTTCAGGTTTGAGTTCAACTCAACCCCTTGTGAAGTTGAGTCCGCATCGATAAAAATGATACAATTACTGCAACAGTACGCGTGTCCCATCCATGTGGGAGAGGAAGACCAGATCATTAAAGATATATTAGAGTTCAACGCTCACGGTTGTTTTCCTTTTTCTTTTGTTAAACGGTCTAGGAATTGTGTTGCGGATAAATAAGGCTTCTTAGGCTCTAATGCTTTGTCTGCTGCTTAATTGGATTCTTGGTGCCCCATCTTGTAGTGCTCATCTTAATGCAGCTGATTTGGCAAATGTAATAATATATTTCACTATAGAAAACAATGGTTTCTATAAAATAAAATAGAGAAAACCATTGTTTTGTCCCACTTAGTAGACGACAAACTTATTTGAGTCTCTTGCTCTGATTTATTCTACTCTACTTATCCTTTTTAAACTAAAAATAAAATAAATAATTGAGCGCCGCCTCTAGACTTGGGCGGACTTGGACGTGAGAGCCACATTGGGGAGAGTCCATGATGATGAAGTAGTAGTTGTGAACATAATTAACCAAAATTTATCTTGAACGTACAAGACATTACCCTACCCTACGGAACAATAATGGGACCCATATAAAATTTTCTCAAATCACATTTTAGTTTATTAAAAGTATTAATATAATAGACTTTTTCCCACATTTTTGAACATCGGAGTTAAGAGTCCGACACGACCAAACATCTAATGACGACACTCTCTCCACCTTCAAAGTCCTCATTTTCAACAGATAGGTCTTAGAAATGAGTAAAAAAAAGAAAGACAAAAAAAATGTATCACAATAATAACCCAAAAGAAATGCAACATGAGAAATTACCATTACATGCAAGTATTACTGAAATAGTCATGATTTAACATTTACGAAATCCTTAAGCAAAACGAACATGGCCTTTGCTTTACAAATATCCGTCAACTCAACTCCGTGATAATCCCCTTCCCCGAACTCACCCACGGCCTCAACGCCGTTCCTCTTCAACATCTCCACCAATGCCACCTGGCGATCGATCAACGGATCTCCGCCGCACCCGATCACCAGCACCCTCGCCCCTAGCCGTCCGATCAACCCGCACTCCTCTTCCGCAGCCGTCGGATTGGCATACCTGTGGTCCCGGTCAGCCCCCACCGGAAGCGCCAGCTCCCACATCACGTCGCCGCAGCTCAGCGGCAGAACTGGATCGTTCACCAGCCGGACTTCGGAGGCGGTCCTCCGAACTCCGCCGAAGAAAGGATGGTGCAATATCAGCCCTCTGATCTTCAACCCGAAGAAGCCGCCGAGATCAGATCCCGCGGCCGCGGCTCTCACGGCGGCGCGGTACGCGATGTTCCCACCGGAGCTCGTCCCGGCGAGGAAGCACCGGGACGTGTCGGCGAAATCCCTGAGCCACGTGTCGGATCCGGAGGCGGCGAATCTCAGGGCGTCGTCGGCGTCGTCGTAGGCGGCCGGGAGGCGGTGCTCGGGGGCGAGGCGGTAGGTGACGGAGAGCACCACGGCGCCGATCTCCGCCGCCATTGCGGAGCAGAGGTCGTGGTGCATAGTGGAGGCGGCGGTGAAAAGGATGAATCCGCCGCCGTGGAAGTAGACGACGAGAGGGAGTTTTTGGGGCGGCGGGGTCGGAGAAGGCAAGTAGATTCGGAGCCACGTGTTCCGGGATGGGTTGAGAGGGACGTCTTTGGAAGGGGTGTTCGCGGAATCCGGTGCGGCGGGGGAGTTCGGGAAGATGAGGTGGCGTGAGATTGTGCCGTCTGTTTTTCTGTCGATCTTGAGGTAATCGTACGGATCAACGGTGCAGATCGGCTCTGAGTTTAGGGTGGCGTGATCGTCATTGGATATGGACATAGCTGTTAGTTTTTTTGGGTGAACGGTTCTTGGAGATAAGGTGTTATTGTATTCTGTAGCCTAGGAGATTAATTGGGTTGTGCTTTTGGATCTGGCCTCTGGATACACAAAAAATAAATTAAAATAAAAAAAATTGGCTTATTATCCACGCGTCCAATACTTACGCATGTGAAGTTTCGTCGTAAATAATTAAAGTAATAATAATCACGTGCAATTAATTTGCTCTTAATTCAGGTTGAATGTTTGACCCAAAGTCCCAACTAAACATGGGCAAGTGAAATTAGAGCAGTCTCTTTGTTTTGATTCGCCGAAAAGTGGAATAGGAATTCTGCTTCGGTTCTAATTTTTGTTTTTGTTCCACTTCTGTGAACACATACTAGATCAGGATTCTGTTTTTGTTTTTGATTTTTATTTATTTATGAATATTTTCCGAAGGTATGAGTGTTCTTTAGTTTTCAATTTTTTCAAGTATAAATAGTACTAGAACGAAATTTTTGTTTATAGTTTGGCTTTAACTTTAATTCTGAACACTTTCAAAAGCGGAGCATTTTTATTGAGAAATTTCATCAAGAAACCTCTTAAGTATGGAAATATCAAGAATGAACCTATTAATTGCAAAATATCTAAGAATAGACTTTTGACAAAAAAAAAATCTCTTCAAAGCAAATCTTATCATAATTCATCGTATCTTATCGTAACTTATTGTAACTCATCGTAACTCCTTATTTCATCGTAATCCATCGTAATTTTTCTTTTTAATTTCATAGTAAAATTGGTTCAAAAGTCTTTTAAGGGTATTTTTGTCCATTTTAAGTTAAAAATTCATTTATGAATATTTTATAATTAAGAGACACATATTTGATATTTCCCTACTTAGCAGGTCTACATTATGAGCTTTCTATTTTTATTTAAATGACACCCAATATGGGGGAGATCAACTTTCTTGTTTTGTAGCCGCCGCCGCCTCCTGGGCTCCGGCCTGGGAGGTAGGACGGTTGCTCGCGAGGTGAGCATCGGCCTCGGTAGCATCTCTTCACTGACGTGCGCGGCTCTAGGTGGCGTTTCTTCCTTCGTCCTTGCATCGGCTCAGCTCATTGTTACTCTGACGCGCCGGCGGTTCCTGGTGCTCAGCCAGTTTAGCGGCTTCGGTGGGTCTATGGTTCGCAGGTGGCCTCGGTGGCTCCGGTGGGTCTGTGGTTCGCAGGTGGCCTCGGTGGCTTCGGTGGGTCTGGTCTCGGATCCTTCGGAGGGTCTGTGGTACGCATGTGGCTTCGGTGGCTTCGGTGGGTCAGGTCTCGGTGGCTTCGGTGGGTCTGGTCTCGGATCTAAGAACGGTTTGGCGGCTTCGGTGGCTTCCTCTGTTTTTCTCTCCGACTGGAGTGTTACGGAAGAGTATGCGGTGAGACTCCGAGCTAAGGATGGGAGGGACGTGGCTGAAGAGTTTTTCGGGTGCAGAAGTGGTCGAATCTGCCGATTTGGTTGTGTTGTGTTTTTTGTTTTGTGTTTTTACTTAGTTATGCTTTATGTTTTTATGCTAGTTAGCCCATGTTGCGTTGGGTTTGACTTGGTTTATCTTGGATACGGATTAGCCGTTGTCCACTATCCCGTTGTGGATTTCCTGTTAGGTTTTGTTCTATACAGGTTGAAGATGCATCTTCTTCGTGGTCATCAAACCGAGGTTGAGTGGATCTTTCCATCTACCAATTTTGGTTTTGTTGAAAGAGCCCTTTGTGTGCTCAATTACTGTGCTCGTCATTCTTCCACTTGTCGGAAGCATGCACAAAACGTGCGATTACCGGAACTTAGTGTTAGTTTCACTTCGACTTAAGTTTGAGGTGTTCCATGTACTAAGGTATTTTTCTCTTGTATTGATGGATTTTTACCCAATTTTAATGGAAAATCCGTGACTTTAAAAAAAAAAAACTTTCTTGTTTTGTACCCACAACTAGTACCAAACAAACGTGGTTTTCTTTTTCTTTTTGCAATACGTGATTATGGTGTTACGGTGGATTGACAAAGTCATTGATTATCAAATATCAAATTAGTGATATCTCGATTTCTATAGTCTTCTAGGTTTAAACTTTAAAGTAATAGATGTCAATGTAATTATTTATTTCTCAATTTAGATTATCGTACTCATCGTGGCGTTGTTGATGTTAAGAGTTTTGACAGGACATAAAGACTCATCTCAATGATAAGGGCGATGAAGGTTTTGATTGTCATTAGAAAGTTGGGAATGCTTTGACGAATTTGAAGTTGAAACGAGAGAATAAAGTTTGGAAAGGAACGATTTTCTTCAGCAACTAACTCTATGTTAAAAGAAAAATATTGTGACCAAGATTAAAGTCAAAGTACTAATTCAAGCTAACTAAGATGAATAGATGTTTAGTTAACTACTAGCTTTTAACTAAACTATTAGCAACACATTTAACATCTTCTAAAACCTTCAATCTTGGACCTTACCTCATAAAAACGGAAAGATCAAACAAGCCTTGTTAAGAATGCCTACAATCTTATTAACTTGCACATGTTTAACTTTGATGACCTTGCTTAGAACCTTTTCACAAACATATAGGTCCAACTCATTATGCTTTATACGATTATAAAGCACGTGACTAGCAACAAAATAAACAATACTTAGAGCATCTTTAATGGTTTAGTTTAGGCTATTGCTTAGCTAAATAGTATTTTTGCCACATAGATTTTCTAGAGCTAAATAGTTAAGCAACTAGCTTAAATTAGCCAATTTGTTTAGATTTGCTTAGCTAAATCAATAGCCAATATGCAAAACAATGGTTAAGCAACTAGCTAAACATTTTTTATATTTGCAAGCAAATCCCTACAATTCTTAAGCAAGAAACCATTAAAGATGCTCTTAATATGTCACACCAGAGAACAAGAGGGCCTTGAGAACAAGTAACATGTCGATTAGAGAGAAGGTGATGAGTCAAGTTACATATTTGTCAATACATATGTATTTATTGACAAGTTTGTTAATAAAAATAGTGATAGTTTTAAAATTAGAAGCAATGAAAAGATTTTTTTAGTCCAAAAAATTTTAAATGGTCATTTTTAAAAAAATTATCTTTAGTTTTGCCCATTTTGTTAGTTTGAGTTGAGGCCCATTTTTAGTTAAGTTGAGATTAAAAGTTGCACCATCCTAATTTAGCTGTCTTGGACCGAAACAATGTCTTAGAATATTTTTAGAATGGATTAGTATTTATCATTTGAGGACATATATGCGTCAGCGCTACTTATAGGTGTAGGTCACACCTAAAACGTGGGCTCCATCTATTGTGAGTAAGAGACTGTTATTTAACATCAGTCAACGTTATCAGCGCTAAATAAATGGAGCCCACAAAAACACATCATTGATTATATTACTGCCACATCAATCGCTCACGCTCATAACTGCTTACGAAAATCATTTCCCATTGTGAATTTGTGAGTATATCGACATTATCACCGCGCTGATACATATCATCTTTGTTTTCATTCATGGTCATAACTGATGATGGCTCATGACAACCAAAATCCACTGTGATTTTGGATTAGTATGAAAGAAAAGTATCGGCTCCATATTTTTGTTTTAAGTATTGATATAATAGTTTGACTTTTCCAAATTTGAATTGGAGTCGTACACGCAAACTGACTACTAATTGCGACACTCTTCGCCTTAAAACTTCAACCTAAACCACAGGTTTAAGATCACTACGTTTACAATGATAATAATAATAATAAAGATATGATGATAGTAGAGTAAATGGGGATTAAAATACCCAAAATTTTATGTTGGATAAACTTAGCTACTTCTTTTTTTTTTAGCAGATAAAATACCTAATGTTAATTCCTGGTTCCAAATCGACTCTCCAGATTTAACATCATTTCTTTAGTATTTGTTTTTATTATCTGATGATAAAACAAAAATAAACAAATTAAAATTAAATAATTTTTTTCTCTCTTTGCTTCTTGTCTTACGATCTTTAATCTGGACTCAAATATTTTACCCGCAAAAAAAAAAAAAAAAAAAAAAAAAGTAATTAAGTGTATTAAAATAAAATTCTAAGTATCTTTGCCACCATTAACTCATGATACTATTATTGATATAAATGAAACGATATTATTATCAACGAGTTTTGTGCGTATTATATTACCGCAAAGTTACAAAATTAATTACACTAGTAATAATAATACGTAAATATATACACTAATATGAAAGGGCAGAAAAAAAAATTACACTAATAGACGGCAACATAATAAGCCCAAAAGCAATTCCACAGTAGAAATTACATTTTACGTATTGCGTAGCCATTCCATCATTTCACGTTGATGAAATCCTTGATCAAACCGAACATGGTCTTGGCTTTACAAACGTCCCATAGCTCAACCCCGTGATAATCGCCTTCCCCGAACTCACCCACGGCCTCAACGCCGTTCCTTTTCAACATCTCCACCACCGCCACCTGGCGATCAATCAACGGATCTCCGCCGCACCCGATCACCAGCACCCTCGCCCCTAGCCGTCCGATCAACCCGCACTCCTCTTCCGCAGCCGTCGGATTGGCATACCTGTGGTCCCGGTCAGCCCCCACCGGAAGCGCCAGCTCCCACATCAAGTCGCCGTTGCTCAGCGGGTGAATCGAATCGTTCACGAGCCGGACTTCGGAGGCGGTCCTCCGAACGCCGCCGAAGAAGGGGTGGTGCAATATCAGCCCTCTGATCTTCACCCCGAAGAAGAAGCCGCCGCGATCCGATCCCGCGGCCGCGGCTCTCACGGCGGCGTGGTACGCGATGTTCCCTCCGGAGCTCGTCCCGGCGAGGAAGCACCTGGACGTGTCGGCGAAATCCCTGAGCCAGGTGTCGGATTCGGAGGCCGCGAATCTCAGGGCATCGTCGGCGTCCTCGTAGGCGGCGGGGAGGCGGTGCTCGGGGGCGAGGCGGTAGCTGACGGAGAGCACCACGGCGCCGGTCTCCGCCGCCATTCCGGAGCAGAGATGGTGGTGTACTGTGGAGGCGGCGCTGAGAAGGATGAATCCGCCGCCGTGGAAGAAGACGATTAATGGGAGTTTTTGGGGCGGCGGGGTCGGAGAAGGCAAGTAGATTCGGAGCCACGTGTTCCGGGATGGGTTGAGAGGGACGTCTTTGGAAGGGGTGTTCGCGGAGTCCGGTGCGGCCGGGGAGCTCGGGATGTTGAGGTGGCGCGTGAGCGTGCCGTCTGTGTTTCTGACGATCTTAAGGAAGTCGTACGGGTCAACGGTGCAGATCGGCTCTGAGTTTAGGGTCGCTTTGTCGTCGTCGGATATGGACATTGCAGTAAGACCTTTTTTTTTTTTTTGAGAAGTTTCTTGGAGATAAGGTGTTAATAATAGTCAGTGAGTCTAAGGTCCACAAAAGCTTTTTATTATGGGAATTGTGCGAAAATAGAGAATACGAGATTCAAAATACATTGCAATTCGAAGAAAATACTAGCTAGTATTAATGGATATTTTTTTTTGTTTTACTCATTAGTTTAATACTACTTTAGATAAAAAAAAATTATTAAATTAATAAATTATTATTCTAACATAGGGAAAATAACACATTTATACCCTGTGTTTTAGTGAAATGTCGAGTTTAACCCTCGGTTTTCAAAAATGTCGAGTTCATACCCTCTGTTTAACTAAAATGACGAAATTATACCCTGAAATGAATAACAGCATCACAAATCTCCCTTTCATTGATATTATCTCTTATATAAGAAAAACCAAATCAAATCTAAATCAGTGCCCTAACTTACAAATTCTAAATTTTGAAATAAAAATAGCCTTAAATTGAAATTAAATAATAAAACTCATACCTCCTAAGAAATGACTTCATTCCGTGTTCGAATTGAAACTCTAAATCATGGATTCTCTGTTCGAATATGCGATTTTGATGACTATCAACTATCGATGTTTACCCATTTGCCTTTTTCTGTGTTCTTCACGATTAAGAGACTGTTGTTTATTTTTTAGTTTTTAAATAAATTACATATATGGCGCGAATGTATAAAGATAATTGGTGTTTATATATAAATATTATAGCCAACGTTAATGAAAAGTCAATAAAAAGAATATTCGTGACACTGTTGTTTATTTCAGGGTATAATTTCGTCATTTTAATTAAACAGATGGTATAATTTCGTCATTTTAGTTAAACAGAGGGTATGAACTCGACATTTTTGAAAACCGAAGGTTAAACTCGACATTTCACTAAAACACAGGGTATAAATGTGTTATTTTCCCTCTAACATATGATTGTTATGGAGGTATGTTTACAAATTTCAACTATGTTTAAATTTATTGATAGAATATTTTGATATTTTTGACATGAAAAATCACTTCAAATCGGGCTCGATTATTTGTGAAAAAAGTCGATTTAAATTTATAGAGATAAGTCTCATAATTCCACAATAATATTAAATATAATTATGAAATAATGAATGAAAAGACAACCAAAAAATGAAACCGAAAGGGACAAAAGATGGCTCCGTGAATTTTTTATTTTATTTTTTATTATTGAATATGAATAATGATGAGCAACAAAAATGGTGAATAAAAGTTGTAAGTAATGAGCTTGAATACACGAGATCAATGTAAAAGATCGATAGCTGGTTGTAACGTACGAAAACATATGCTCTTGAGTCTTGTAGTTATAGATGTAAAAGATGATCAGCGAGCTCCGGTTCATCAAGACCACGTCATGTGTCATAACAGGAGGGATCGTGCCTTTGAATGGTCTGCGTTCTCCGGGTCCTCAAGGAAGCAGTTGAAGAGTTACTAAGTGAGTTGGCCATCGTCGAGGAGAGTTCGCGGATGCATGATCTAACTGATTTTTATCAAAATGAGCTTAGTCAATTGGATGTTATGGGACATTGAGCTAACCATATGTGTCTAGCTCGATTCCTTTCATGCGTTGACTAATTTATGAGTCTATGCCATATTAACAACTAAAAACTAAAATTCGATAAATAACCAACTAAAACATTTGAAATTGCAATGTAGGCAACGTTTCGTAAATCTTAGATAAATAGCGCCATAAAGATGATGTGGCCTAATAAATGAAAGTGACTATTTACCTAAGATTTACGCGTGTAAATATATGAAAGTGACTATTTACATAAGATTTACGAAAACGTTGACTATTTATCAATGTCAAATTATAAATGTGGCTATTTACCTAATGAACTTTATTAACAATAATTTGAGCTCAAAATAATTGCGTATTGATGAAAAACGAAGTTCAACATTAACATATATTTTAGTCAAAATTTAACTATGAATCATATATCAATTATATTTATATTTTATTATATTATGCAATATTTTTTTGGTGTAATTTTTTTTATATCTTTTATAGTTTTAAATGAGACTTCGGCATTTAAAACAAGATTTAAATGCTGGGTGTTATTGAAATATTGGAGGCTAGCAGCTTAATTTGCTGTGGTTTTGATTGGTTGCGCTGCTTGTGCATGCTAGCCTATAATATAACATATTACATTTTTTGTTTCTCTTCATTCTTTTTGTGATTTTCAGAGCTAAATAATACACATGTGACGTGACGTCACTAAATTATAACAATAGTAATAATAATTATGTGCCATGAATTTTGATTAGTTATAAGTTGTAACTTCATGTACACGTCCCTAGATGGAAATTAATTACATATCAGAAAACGACAAATGATGACTAAATGATAAATATTGTGTTTCTCAATAGCAAAGCCACCAGCTCGATTTTCACCGGCTTTTAAAACTTTAAATTTAAACTTCGATGCAATGAAAGCTATTTTGATGCAAGGAAATAAAAAAAATTAATAATTTGGAAATGAAAGCCTTATTAAACCTAAATATGAGCAATTGATCCAGAGTAATTTTCTTGTTTACCAAACAACAACAACTGGATTCTTTAGACAACATGATTAAGATGACACTACAAGACCAAACTATCATTTTTGTTTGCTCATTTTTTCACCTTATTTTATGTACCTGAAAGGAGAATTGGCTTTGTTCTGTAACATGTCCAATGCCTACACCAAACATATTGTCGACATGCACAAAGTTCAATTGCATATTAACCGAAACAATCTCTTATAGTTCATGTATGTTTTATATATCTCTTTCGTAGATAAAATCTCTTTTGTAAGCGTAACTTTGGTGAAGGTTGGGAATCTCAAACGCCAAAGGATGGAAGACGCCGGTTTGACAACGAGTTATTATTTAAGTTTAATAAGATTTCATAAATCTAAGATTTTATTTCCTTATCTTTATGCTTGACTATATAAGATACTATTGTTGATGCCACGAGTTTCAACGTGATATCAAGAATAACCCTTACGGTAATTGCGTCGAAGTTCTTAATTTATAGAAAAAATGTTACTTTTGCCCCCTGAAGTTTGGTGGTGCTGTAATTTCCCCCCCCCCCCCCCCCCCCCATACTTTTAAAACTTGATGTTTTCCCCTTAATGTGTGAAATAATTTCATTTATGTCCTTCCGTCTAATAATCTGTAACGTTGGTAGTTAAAATAGGACATGGGATCTGACGTGCTATTTGAGAGAAGGGTGTTATGGGTAATTCCATTAATAAAAAAAATTGAAATAAAGGAATTAAATTAAGAAGTAAAAGAAAAGGAAAAACCTGGGTTAGAAATCAATCGATCTAAAAACCTAAATTCGAATTTGTAAAGAATATGGCGACATCGCCTGGGAATGCTGCTCTGACGCGTTCTTCTCCGCGGTTGAAGAACAAAACTTCTGGTTCATCGAAATCTCCGGCGAATGGTGTCTCGAAATCTCCGGCGAAGAAAAAATCGCCGTGGAAGAAAAAACCGCCAGCGAAAAGGAAATCGCCAATGAAGAGAAAATCGCCGACGAAGGCTTCTGCACAGAGACCTCATGACGAAGGTGTGTTTTCCGTATGTGAACTTTTAAACATTGATATTTATATACGATGTTTATTTTAGGGACCACACAAAGACATATGTTTTTTATCATTTTTATTTGTCGCTTCCTTTTTGGTGTTGTTTATTTGTCGGTAAACTTGAAGGGTCGTGGGTCCTGTTGGTTGGTTGTTGGGCAATAAAAGGTAGTCATATTTATTTTGGTTTAAATTTAATTTTGCAGAAGCTTTGCTAAACAACTTTGTACTCAATATGCACTATGGGGGTGCAATGGAGTTTGAGTCCGCTGGCTGGAAGTACCTCGGTGGGCAAGTACTTCGTTTGGAATGTGTGGATATCGATATAATGTCCATGGTCGTCCTGAATAACACACTGAATCGGAGTCTAGGATATCCTGGTGTAGAATTTTATTACTTGAGGGATCCACGGAGTAAGAAGGTGATGGTTGTTGATAACGACGAGGATTTGTTGGAAGCTATTGGAGAAACATTGAAGACCAAGTGGGAGGTTGATATTTTTTGTGAGCACCCCGTGGATGTGCGTGTGCGTGTAAATGACAGTCAGGTTGTCCTGGCTCCACCGACTATGCAGGATGAAGTTGACGTTGACGATCACCCTCCAAATATGGAAGAGCAAACACAAGACGCTCCTAATATGGAAGAGCAAACACAAGACGCTCCTGATCCAGAAGAGCAAACACAAGACGCTCCCGATCCAGAAGAGCTTATTCAACAGGAACAACATGAGTTCATGGCAGAGACGGTGACACAAACACAAGATGAAGTGCAGCAAGATGCGGGAGATAATGTGCAGGAGGATCAAATTGAACCTGATCAAGAGGCGGTAGAAGATGTCCAACAAGAATCTGGGTTTGAGTTAAGCGACGATGACATTCATGTCGATGGAGACGCCGTTGATATTGGTCTCTCAGTGTTGCGTGGTAAAGGGAAGGCTGTTTTGAGCGACACAGACACAAGCTTGGACATGGATGCAGAAATTGGCGTGGAATCCGATTCCTCAGAAGAAGAAGTACCGCCGGAGATTCCTAACAGCTCAGGAGCCAATAAGTTCAGAGACTATAGAAATTTGAAGAAGAAACTCCCATCGTTCACGGAGTTTAAAGAGGCAGATATGCAGAATCCAAGCTTCAAGTTGGGACTGGTGTTCAAAAGCTCAAAACTGTTCAAACAGGCCATCAGAGAGTACTCAATCAAAGCCGGTAAAAATATATACTTCAAGAAAAACGATTCAGACCGTGTAAGAGCAGAATGCAAGGACCCTAACTGCAAGTGGACGTGTTACGCATCTGTTTTGGGTGACACCGGTACGTTCATAATCAAAACATTGAGGCCTGAACATACTTGTGCTAGGGTTAACATTAACTCGTTCGCCACTGCAACCTGGCTTTCAAAGAAGTATATGCAGCAGATCAAAGACAGTGACTCATTGACGACCGCAGATATCATGAATCGAGTCCAACAAGACTTCGTGCTTGAATGTTCAAAGGAGAAGGCTTATAGGGTTAAAAAAATTGCTAAGAAGGCTATCGAGGGGTCGTATACAGAACAATATGCTGCTCTTTGGAGCTATGGTGCTGAACTGAGACGCTCAAATCCAGGTTCAACCATTCAATTTGAAACTGAAACTGTTTCAGAAGGTCAGACAGTTTTCAAGAGGATGTATGTCTGTTTTTAGGGCTGCAAATCTGGGTTTAAACATTGTAGACCTGTGATTGGTGTTGATGGTTGCCATATCAAAGGCCATCACACCGGTCAACTACTAACTGCAATTGGTATCGATGGAAATAACGGTATTTTTCCGATAGCCTACGCAGTCGTTGAGTCTGAGTGCAAGTCTTCATGGACGTGGTTTCTAAAGTTCTTGAGGGAAGATCTAAGTATTGTCAACGGCCATCACTGGACGTTCATATCTGATAAACAAAAAGGTCTACAAGAGGCATTGACGGATATGTGGGAGGAAAGGTCCGTTCAAGCTGAACATAAGCACTGTGCTAGACATTTTCAAGCCAATTTCATCAAGGTAATTTAGATTATAGTTTAAGTAGTTTAGACACTGATAGATTATAGTGCTGTGATTGATCTCAAAGCTGAAAATTCTTTCTCTTGAACTATGTGTTTGTTTATTATCCCAAAGTTTTTCTCGAGTAAGAAATATGATTATTATACTCTACTAATGTTGCAGGTACAAAATGAGACATTTACTGAATTCAGGATTAAATTAACAGAGTTTTAAGTTCCCATCATCATATATAAAATTAACATGCTTTCTTCATCAGGTTTTCAGGGGACAATTTATGAAGACCAAGATGATGGCGGCGGCAATGGCTTATTCTACTGGTAGGTTTGAATCAGAGATGGATGACATTAAAAGAGAAGACCAGGCAGCCTACGACTGGCTTATTAGCAAAGGCCCACAACAATGGGCGATATGTAATTTTAGGACTGCTCCTAAATGTGAGATTGTGTTGAACAACCTCTGCGAGAGTTTCAACGGCACACGAGCGATCCTAATGGCAAGACAGAAGCCAATTTTATCAATGCTCGAGCGCATACGACTGTACCTGTTGCAACGCTTCTCAAAACAGCGCAAGGCCTGTGAAAAATGGACCGGTGCACTGGGACCACGCATTCACAACATTCTTGAGCAAAACAAAGTCCACAGTGCTCAGAATATAGCTTACTAGGCAGGTGGTCAACTGTTTCAAGTTACTAACATGTACGGTGCCATGTACAGTGTCGATTTGGCACACCGAACATGTTCATGTCGCCGTTGGGACTTATCAGGTAATGAGTTAGTGCAATTCGTTATGTCTAACTTAATTATGTGTCTTCAATATCTAACGTAGTAACCATGCCAGGAATTCCTTGTTCACATGCCATTAGTTGCATATGGCAGAAGCATGACGAGCCAGTGAATTACGTGTCAGACTGGTATAAAAAGGATTGCCAAATTAAGATTTATGAAAACATGATCCAACCAATCAACCCAATCAAACAATGGCCAAGGACCGGTTTGAATCCTATGTCGACGCCACCGGAAAGAACTAAGCCCGGCAGACCCAAAAAGCTAAGACGAGTTACACACGACGAGGTCGTTCCTCGTACAGGCACAAGGTTGACTCGGCAGTATGTAACCACAAAATGCTCAAGATGTGGTAAACATGGTCACAACAAAACAACATGCGTTAGAAGAGAGCAGGAACAAGAGGTATTTGTGTTGAATAATTTTAATTTTTTAGGGTTATTGTACTAATTTTTATAACATTATTCTTACAGAGAAATGAACGACCAAGACGTACAACTAGAGGAGCTACACAATCGACGCAGTCAACTCACACAAGTGAAGGACCTCAAACTTCGCAGCCAACGCAGGGTGAAACTCAAGAGGACAGGCTCAGGGTAAAAAAATTTCAAAAATTTGAAGTACTTGATATTAGATTGAAATTAACCTAAAATCATGGAATACATGAATCTGATTTATTCATATATGGTATTTACAGCGTAGCCCTCGGTTCCATACTCAAACCGGCTTGCGAGGAGGGCAAATGGAGCCGCGCAGTTTATTCCGAGATTAGAAGCCCGGGTTTATTGCTATGACTATGTTGTTAGTCTTTTTTGGATTATGAATGATGTATATGCGACTTGAATGTGTAAACCAAGTCATTTTGGGAGTCTTTAACTTAAGAAAGTTAATAGTAAAATATGTCTTGAATATGTAACCCAAGTCCTTTTGAAACTGATTTACTTTTTTGAATATGTTAACAGATTCCTGAGCATTTGAATGTTTAATGTATTTTGAATGTGTTATGTATTTTGAATGTGTTATGTACTTTGAATATGTTAACAGATTCTTGAGCATTTTAACAGTTACCTATCTCATTCTGTTTCCCTATCTTCATTCAGTGTCAAACGCAAGATGCACAAAAAAAACACCAATTTTCTTCTAATAACAACACAACATATATTATCTTGTATCAGCGTCAACCACTACTGCATTAATTACTTAAACAAAAGCAGACAAAGAAAAAATACAACAACACAGAGCAACAACTTAATTTTCTTGGATTCACTATGCATCACGGCTATAACATCTTCAGTTGAGAGATTCAATCTTGATTCATCACTTGATACATTCAGTCCAGAATATTGTCCATTATCCATCGAATCTTCAAATTCCCATTCTTCACCAACGTTTTCATATTTGTTGATTTTCTTCAGTAAACCTGGAATGATTTTCTTTGCCCTCGGACACATTATTGGCGGGTCCATCCATTGAAAAAAATTGCACCCTCTATCGTCCTTACTCTGATACAATTCATAGACAGAAAGAGATGGAAAAATACTGAAAATCCATAAATTACATAATTAAAATACTGAAAAATCCAGATTCAAGTCCAAAAATTCCTGAACAACCACAAATTCACTTACCTTATATTTTGAACATCCAAAGAAGCGTCGTCCTGGATTATCCCCTGTCCATGCGGTCCGGATTTCGCTCATACCACAATTACAATATGGGTGTCGATGTTCATCAATGGTGCTGCGCTGTTTCTTGCGACTTGATGAGATGCTTGCACTGCTGTCCATCGTGAACAAGGAATGAAGGCGAAACGATGTTCGATTTACTCGATGAAGAAACAAACACGATTTGGGTTTTTTTTTTGAACCCTAGCTCCTCATTTTGTCTGTCGAACAAGATTTGGGGCTTTCCATTTTGATATCATTTATACCTGATATCGAAATGGTTTAAACTAAGGGTATATTCGTAACTTCTGGAATAATGGTAAACTTAACTGACGTTTGCTCGAAATAATACACGGAAGGCCTAATTCTATTCTAACATCTGATATTAAGGACTAAAAACTGAGTTTTTGTAGTACAAGAACTGTATTCTCAGCACCACCAAAATTCAGGGAGCAAAAATAACATTTATTCTTAATTTATATTGGTACTAGTATATATAATTATAATTAACATTATTATTGTAAAAAACGACAGCACAAAATTAAAAACGACAACCCTTGCATAAAGAATCTTCAAATGTGAGTCGTCGGATCTGTAACAATTTCAACGGCGTAGATCCATTTATATTGTAACTATAAATTTGGAAAAAAACACATTTCCTCTTGTCTTCACCGCCGCTCTCTCTCTCTCTCTCTCTCTCTCTCTCTCTCTCTCTCTTTCCTTCTCTTCGCCCTTTTTCACTGTCTCTCTGGTAGGGTTTCTTTTTATTCTCAGATTCGCTGGACTTTTTTTAGGGCCTTCCATTCCCTTTTATTCGTTCTGTTCATTTACATTTGTTCAGCCCAGTTAACCACTCTTTTTTCTTTTCTTTTTTCCCCTTCACAGTGTTAGCTTAAAATAGATCTCTACATTTTGGGTAGTATTATATGATCATTTGATATTTGTTCGCGGTTGATTAAGATTTATCCAGATTCTCTTCTCAGTTTCGTTTGCGGGTCACTTGCAGTGATTTTTTCTTCTTGGGCCGGTGGTTGTGGTTGTGGTTTTGGGGTCGTCGAGACTCATTGTTCAAGGTAAAGTCTCAAAATTCTTCTTCGAGTGATCGACTTTCAGAAAAGCTAGGGTTTGAAATCTATTTTGAATCTTAGTATTATATGATGATTTGATATTTGTTCGCGGTTGATTAAGATTTATCCAGATTCTCTTCTCATTTTCGTATTTTAATCCAATGTGTTGAAGCTGTGAATTTAGGTCTTTTGGATCTTGGCTTGACTGAATTCATATCCGAGTCTTTGCGTTGTTTATGTTGCGTTTGCTAATTGTCGATGATTTTAAGTAGTGTATTCAAATCTCTCTGTCTCTCTCATTTCATTAGCTTGAGATCGAACTTGAACATGATTCTTGGTGGTTTTGAAATTTTAGTGCTTCTGATTTGATTGGTTTTTTTTTTTATAAATAAATTGAATATACGAATGAATTGTTGAATTGGATCTGAGATTGAGTGTTTTAGAACTTAGGAGCTCCTAGTTTTTTTTCCCTCAACTTTTCATTGTTGAAATAATCCTGAGAAGTGCTAAAGAGTTAAGGAGTTTGATTATTGTTGAAATGTTTTATTTGTTCTTCTACTGGTTTTTACACTCTGGTTATGTTATATGCATGAATGTCAATTAAGAATAAAAATTAACAGATGCTCTAGATATAGAGTACTCCCAGATGGTGGCCAAAAGCTAAAACTGGATACTCACAGAGAATTTTTTATTTTTTTTTTAAGTTTTTTTTGAAGGATATGTTATAGTGATTGAGTGTTTTGAGAGAGGGCTATGATTTTGTGATTAGTGAATGCGGCTTGAATGATGTTGACAATTGAAGGGAGCCAAATATATGAATGTTCTGAAGAGTTTTTTTCTTTTTTTTTGAAATTTTTTTATGGAAATTTGTTTTGTTTGAAACAGATGTTACCCAGAGTGTTTTGGAGAGAATGGTACGATGATGTGTTTTGCAGATTGAACATGTATATATAGAAAACTAATGAATTGTTCTGGATATGCATTGAACTATCCAGCGTTCTCTAGCAGGCTGTAAATATCATTACACAACGAATTTTTGTATATATAGAAAACCAACGAATTTTTGTATATATAGAAAACCAACGAATTTTTGTATATATAGAAAACCAACGAATTATCCAGAGTTCTCTGGCAGGTTGTAAATATCATTACAGGACAATTTTGTAATTTTAAAGCCTTCAGGGACAGGGTTGTAAATATCATAGACTGAAAAGGATAATTTTGTAATTTCTCTCTGACCGGGAACAGTAAACGTACACTGAGTGAACAGTAAAAGTGGGTTCCTCTTTATATATATATAATAATGTTGTCTAATATATGCTTATTTCTTCTCTATCGAAAATCTTTAATTTTTGTAATATGATCACGATTGTTATCCAAAACAAGTCTTTTAACATATGAGATTTGTACAATTCACCTAAAAGAAAGTTACACATAGGGTCCCACCGTTCGTGTCGCTCAATATTCCAATGCCAACATAGATGATCATTTTTTTAATATGAACATAAATTCATTACGATATTAACATATATCGAAATTATTGAAGCTCTTAAATATTATTTCAATGTAATGTATAGCTGTACACTGAAAGGATTATTTTGCAAATAATGAGGGTAAAATTGTAATAGAATTTGGTGAAAGGCCGTAATGACAAGGGTTTTCTGATTGTGTTTTTGGCCGTATAAATATCTAACGCTTCTCTCTCTCTCTCTACTTCCTCTTGTGACTCTCGAAGAAAAAGGTGTGTTCCTATTCTCTCGTCTCGCTCTCCCGTTATTTCTCTGGTTTCCGACGAATTGCAGTGGATTTTTTCCGATTTTCGTTTTATTTTTAGGATGTATTTGACATCCTCAATGTCAAGCTTGATGTTTTCTTCATTTTATGGAGCAGATTAAAAAAGTTCGAAGATGATTATCCCGGTCCGTTGCTTCACTTGCGGCAAGGTCTTCCTTTGAACTCTTGGCTCTAATTATGCGGTGATTTTAATTTCAAATCACATGACCATAGTTCCTTATAGGCACTGATTATTTTTTCCCCTTTTTACTCGCAGGTTATTGGCGACAAATGGGAAGCTTACCTTGACCTTCTCCAATCTGATTATTCTGAGGGGTTAGTTCAGAATTTCATCATTCTAGAATTTGATTGATGTTTGAGTTCGCTTGTGGATTATGATGGCAAGATTCAATTTGTTTGATATTGATTCGGGTTTGATTGTACCTGAGTGGTGGAATGGGAAGGTGGTATTTAAGCCCAAAATAGGATGAATTGTGATGTTTAGTGTGATGTGATGGGAGTCACTTGTGAAGAACAGCTCAAGTTCGCTGTACGATGCTTATTAGTATGTGTTAGGATATTAGATATAAGGCGAGTTAGATAATAATAGATAGTTAAGGGATCTATTTAGTATTTAGTATTATCAGAAGTTGTATCCCACTTTAAACAGGAGGGAATTGTGGGAGAAAGGCATCGAATCAGTCTGCGAAGAATTCTTGATAATGAATTGTGTAGAGCCCGGGATCTCTAGAATTATCGGGAGATTCGATAAATAGTGTATCCAAATTCATAATAGGATGATGTCAGCTATATGTGAAAGGATTAACCACTCAAGTTCAATGTGTGATGCCAAGTATGACTAATCTGGCTGTGTGACTATTATGCAAAGGTTCTTCGTTTGTTAGTCCTTTTATGTCAATTATGAATTTCTGAATATGAAATTTGCTGGGTTTATCTTTCTTTTCATTTTCCTTTGAATCACATGGTAGTTTTGGGTGTCTTTGGGAGATGTGAGAAATTCAAACCGTTTTGTGTCGAATGCCCTAGTAGATGGAAAATATTTATATAATTCACCTTTAGGCTAAATAAAACTAGCTCTGTATTTGTCTGTGCACTAAAGTGCTTTCTTGCTTTGCTTTTTTGGTTCACTTTTGCAGTGATGCTCTTGATGGTTTGAACTTGGTTCGTTACTGTTGTCGGAGAATGCTCATGACTCATGTTGATCTCATTGAGAAGCTTCTGAACTACAACAGTGAGTCCACTCTCTCTCTCTCTCTCTCTCTCTCAGTGAATTGAACAAAGAAAAATTATGGGTATGTTGTGTTCCCTTCGGGTGAGGATTCTTATCATACTAACATGGTAAATTGGTTGATGCAGCTTTGGACAAGAGTGAGGCCACCTGAGAGAATGTAGGGATCGGAACTCGAAATCACTTTTTTTTTTTTTCGCACAATGTTGTAGTAGTTTAGAAGACGTTCGAGAATTTTGCTGGTGTTATATAGTCTATTAAAAAAAGTCTGGATGTAATGCGATTATATTCTGGTTGAAGTAGCTTAAATAGATGAGTTGGTGGTGAAAGGCAAACTAGTTCAACCTTGACCAAGAACTTGTTGCATTTGCTATAATTTATCAATCTAAGCTTTGTGTGTCTCTATTTTATTCATAATCGCCATATAAATAATAGTCAGGTTATAGCTGGTTTAGTGGTAATGAGATAGGAGTCTGATCAACGATTAAAACCGACGAAAATTGTTGAACGTTTGAACTGATTTATTTCAGTGACAAAAGACACGCAGAAAAATAATGTGTTAATCCATTTTGCATGCTTTCCAAACACCTAGTCATTTGTATGATCTAATCCTGCTTTCCAAATTTTAGGGGAGAGCTTACGGCGCTATTTTTAACACTACTAGTTGAATATACGTTCGCGGGAAAAAAGAGAGAAGAAAAAGAGAGAGAGAGAAGGAAAAAGATGAAATGAGAAGTAAAAATAAAAAAAATTGAGGAAAAGAGAGAGGCAGGATAGAAAAAGAGAAAAAAAAAAAAAAAAGTTGCCACGTGTCGGCTTTTTAATCAAAGTTGTAAAACCTATTGATACTTATTATCCATGTTATGGATGTGTCACTCCTTTTTTTTTTTGTACTTCAGGCAATGTCTCAAATATTATCTCTTTTTGTCAATAAAGTCCCACTAAATTATATCGAATTGGAAATTTGAATGTATGCTTTATTTATGCATTATGTTATTATAGAGAAAATGACCATAATCTCTGAATTTATCGGGTACTTACTTATATTCTTTTAGTGTAGTTAAATAGCCCAATTGAGATGTTAAAAGATACAAAATAGTAACTCTAAAACTTAGTTTGGGTGACATTGACTTCTTCTTATAGTTTACTTTCATAAAAGGTTTATGTGTAACTTGTGCTTAAAAGTTCAATGTAATCAATTTTTTAGTCGATACTTGACATTTTTGTGATCATAGATGACAGACCTATCATTTGATCACTCTAATCATAAAAACTATCAGACGCTATATATTATACTCTTAACTATATTAATAAAAACTATCAGACGCTAAAACAACAATTATCGGATGAAGTGAATTAATCTTCTTTTTGAAAAATTATACGAACTAGGTCACTTAAAACATTGAGATTTTAAAATAGCCAACGCTTGAATTTTTGTTAAAAAAAATAGCCAATTGTACTTATGTGGCAATACATCCAAATTTTTAATCTAAAAAATGTATATAATTCAAAAAATATTTAGTATTATTTTTAGGAATATTAGTAACGCAATTGCTTTTATTTTGAATGCTCTCTCTCTCTCTCTCTCTCTCTCTCTCTCTCTCTCTCTCCCCCGTGCGTTCCATCCGAATTTCAATTCTTTAATCTTCAATTGCAATTTACAACCAACGAAGTTGGTGTTATTTGTCATAATTTCTTATTTCTTTTGTGATTAACAAATTCTTTGTATTCAGTGACAATGCCCAATAACATCAAAAGCATATCGACGCACTTTAATATATATATATATATATATATATATATATATATATATATATACATATATATATATATATATATACATATATATATATACATATATAGTATTTATAAGGCTTTTACTTATTAGTTATGATGATGAGAAAAATGGCTTTTACTTGTCAACCAAGTCTCTTGCATTGTGGAACACCTGACCTGACCCTTTTTTTTCTTTCTTGGCGGCTATTCTTCAAGAAATGTCAAATAATAGATAGTGGAGAAAGAAACTAAGGATTATGGGGAAAACAAAATATTGTAGGATATTATTATAAAGTAAAATGCATGCGTTAAGACATAGACACGACTTAACCTATTTTTTATTATTACGTAAATAATTAATAATTATCTTAATTGAGGATAACAATTTAGTTATTTCATAAGTAAACATTAAGTTAAAAAGTTACTTAAAATGGTCTAAATGTAGCTCACCTTAATTTTTGTTTTCTTTCCATAAATCTTTTGTTTCCCGACAATGTTAATATTTGGTATTTCTTACCTTGCGTATAGCCATCAAGCAAACAAAGTCCTCTCCGCTCCTCAGCGCGCAAGAGACTTGGCGAAGAAGTAAACGATACACATACACAATACACCGCACAAGTCACAACGAACGATATCTATTGAAACTCTGAGTTGGAAACGAGAAAAAGAATGAAGAGAAAGAAGATTCTCAATCAATGTGATTGAGAGTCAGAGGGAATGTTTTTCATTAAAAGAAATTGAAAACATACAAGCAGCCATTTCCAAGTATTTATAATACCGGAAAATAAAGTCAAAAAGAATAAAAGAGAACTACAAGTCGTTTTAAAAGAAAGGACAAAACGACAACAAAGTAATAACAACTCCTGATCTTCAATACTCCGCTTCAAGATGAACTGTAGATACTCTTGATGTTCATCTTGGACATAAGACGAGCCAAAGCTGGAGAAGCTAAAGGCTTAGTAAAGCTGATGTTGAGTCCTGATGGGAAGTAGTTTGACAAGACCGGACTGAAGATTATCTCTCACAAAATGGAGATCAATCTCGATGTATTTGGTTCTCTCATGAAAAATTGGATTATAAGCTATATGTAAGGCAGCTTCATTATCACAATAGATCACGGAACTCAAACCAGCACTAATCTGGAAGTCTCTCATAATTTGCTGCATCCATAACACCTCACTCATCGCCGCTGCCAATGATCGGTACTCTGCTTCAGCTGAACTCCGAGAGACGGTTGATTGCTTCTTTGATTTCCAGGCAACCAGAGCATCACCTATAAAAACACAATAGCCAGTGATTGACCTTCTAGTATCTAGGCATGTAGCCTAATCAGCATCAAAAAATGCCCTTATTTGAGTATTTGAATTAGAAGGGTAGAAAAGGCCAAATCCTGGGTTTGACTTCTTATAGCGGAGTATGTGATGAACAACCTGCAAGTGAGCACTTCGTGGAGCCTGTACAAACTGACTCAATGTGTGAACAGCATAGGTTATATCTGGACGAGTAATGGTTAGATACAAGAGTCTAGCAATCAATCTCCTATAATGAGTAGAGTCTTCTAGGGAGATCACCATCTTCCAAAGACAAAGAGATCCTAGGATTCATAGGAGTCTTAACAGGCTTAGAATCTAAAAACCCTGAATCTTCTAAAATCTGTAAGGCATACTGCCTTTGACTAACTACAATGCCAGAAGAAGACCTAGCAATTTCTAAACCCAAAAAGTATTTCAAATCTCCTAAGTCTTTCAATCTAAACTGAGAAGTTAAAAAGACTTTGACATCACAAACAACCTTTGAACTAGGGCTAGCAACAATAATATCATCTACATATAAAAGAATCACAACAAAATTAGAACAAGACCCTCTAGTATAAAAAGAATAGTCACACTTGGATTGCACAAAACCTGTTTTCTTCACTGCTTCAGTGAATTTCAGATTCCACTGTCTTGATGCTTGTTTCAGACCATAAATTGACTTGTGCAACTTACACACCAGTTAACCATTACCACCTCTATGCTCCCCTTGAACAGTATAGCCCATAGGCAAGTCCATATAGACTTCCTCATAAAGCTCTCCATTCAGAAAAGCATTGCTTATGTCAAGCTGTGACAAGCACCAGTTCTGTGAAGCTGCAAGGCTTAACAAAAATTTAACAGACACTAATTTAGCAACAGGAGAAAAAGTATCTAAAAAATCTACTCCCTCTTTCTGTGTATATCCTTTAGCAACCAAGCGTGCTTTTCTTCTTGCTAGAGATCCATCTGAATTCAGTTTGTTAGTAAAAATCCACCTGCATCCTACAGAAGTCTTTCCTTCTGGTAAAGGCATGACAGACCAGGTATTGTTCTTATGCATAGCTTCTATCTCTTTTGACATGGCTACTCTCCATTCTCTACTTTTACAACCAAATGGTAAAACTGAGGAGCTGCATTAGCAGAAACTGAAAGAACGAAAGCCCTAAAAGATAGAGATATATTATCATAGTTCAAAACAGTGTCAATGGTATGTTTAGAAGTATAACGTTGACCTGTTTCCAAAAGGTTGCAGTGATAATCCTTTAAATAGACGGGAGGAACATGAGTCCTAGCTGACTTCCTGGTTCCCTCATGAACTTGAATAGGCTGAGATTGTGTGGGATCAGCAAGCTCTGCTAATGATTCAACAGAAATATCTCTTTTATGAACCTGTTCATCCTGAAAGCTCATACTAGGAAAATCATGCTCAAAAGCACTTTCAAAAGTTATATCATTAGAAGTCAAAACAGGAATAGGAAAAGAATCAAAAGGATCAACAGTTTTCTTGCTTTTGTTTAATTCATGAAAAGGAAAAATCCCTTCATGAAAAACAACATCTCTTGACAAAAACACTTCCATGCTGTTTAAGTCTAAAAGCTTATAGCCCTTGACTCCTTGAGGATACCCGATCAAAACACACTCTCTTGCACGAGGGGCAAACTTCAACCTATGTGCTTTGAGAGTGGATGCAAAACACAGACATCCAAAAACTCTCAAGCTATCATATTGAACCTATTTCTTATATAGAAGTTCAAAAGGACATTTGTTAGATAAGACAACAGAAGGAGTTCTGTTAATGATATATGTGGCAGTCAAAACACAATCTCCCCAAAACTGAATGGGAATATGAGATTGGAACATCAAAGACATGGCCACATTCAACAAATGTTGATGCTTTCTCTCCACAACAGAATTCTGTTGTGGAGTCTCAACACAAGAAATCTGATGTACAATCCCTTGTTTGGCAAAGTAATCTGCAAAAACTAACTCGCGTGCATTATCAGATCTAAAAATCTTAATAGAAGTGGCAAACTAGTTAGTAACATAAGAACAAAAATGTGGAATGATATTATGAACATCAGATTTATTATTCATCAGAAAAATCCAACAAAATCTGGCACAATCATCCACTAAAGTCAAGAAGAATCTATGACCAAGCATAGAAGGAACACTATAAGGTCCCCAAATATCACAATGAACAATATCAAAACAGGAACTAGAAAAATTATTCTCAGAAACAAAAGCCAACATATGTTGCTTAGCTAAGGGGCAAACACAGCATGGCATATTATCCTCATTACAAGAAAGATAATCTAATCTATTCTTAAGAGTCTTTAACCTCGGATAGGACAGATGCCCTAAGCGTTGATGCCACACTTGAGCTGAAACTTTGTTGACATGAGTAGTGTAGTTGACAATGTTATCTTTGTTGAGAATATAGAGCTCATTGCAACTCCTACCCTTGCCAATCGTCTTCAAATTGTTGATTTCCTGAATATCAAAGGAATCAGAACCAAAAGACACAATCACACTAGATTCTTTGGTCAGAGCTTTGATAGAAATAAGGTTGAATTTGAAGCTAGGCACATAAAGAACATTGTATAAAACAAGATTATTGCTAAGAACGACATCACCTATGAAATTGGCTGGAATAACAGTCCTATTAGGTAAAGTGACGGTGGAATTATGAACACATCTCAAACCAGAAAGAAGATCTCTATTAGCACAGATATGCCTTGTGGCACCGGAATCTAAAACCCAAGAATCGTCTATACTGTACGGAAAATGAATAGAATTAACCAAACCGCAAAAGCCTGTTTGGAAAGTCATATTGGCTTCCCCATTGGCGCTTGGCATGGTTGTAGACGAGGTAGTGAGCTGATTGGAGAGATGGTTGATGAGTTGATGGATCTGCTCAGATGAGAGAGTGGAAAGGCAGGAATTGTTCGTCACTGAGATGTCTGTTCCATTGCAACCACTTGATCCTTCAACATTGTTTGCCTGTGTCTTGGATTTGAATTTGTAGCCTAGTGGATATCCATGTAGCTTGTAACACTTGTCCACAGTGTGCCCTAGCATCTTGCAATGTGTGCACATTGGACGATCTTTAGCCTTCCACTTCTTCTGATCATCACGCACATTCATAGCAAGAGAGTTGGACTGGTATAGAGAGGTGTGATGATAAGTTCCAACTGACCTCTGCGTCTCCTCTTGAGTGAGCATTGCGTAGACTTTGTTCACTGGTGGAATAGGTTCCATGAGAAGAACCTGGCCTCGAGCATGAGTGTAGTTCTCATTGAGTCCCATGAGAAACTGCATAACATACTCGGACTCTACAAATTCGCTGAGCTTTGCCTTTCCTCCACAAACACACGCACAAGTACACTCAGGCTTGAAGTCACACAAGTCTTGATGAATGGACTTCAGTCTTGTGAAGTAGACTTCAATCGAACTCTGATCTTGAGACAAGTTCACGAACTCTCGCCTTAATTGAAAGATTCTTGATCCATTTGATTGTTGAAAGCTATCTTTCAGATCATCCCATATATCCTTCGCTGCACCACCAAACAAGATACTAGATGCGATTTCTTTGCTCACCGAGTTCATAATCTAAGCGATTATGGTGCTGTTGTTCATACTCCACGGGCGAAGAAGATCGGATCCTCAGAGGACGGCTTCAAGATCGATCCATCAATGAATCCGAGTTTATTCTTTGCCTCAAGAACGACCAGCATAGAGCGACTCCACGGCATGTAATTCTCACCAGTAAGAACATTGGATACAAGGCTACCTCCCGAGGAATCGGAATGATGAAGGTAATAGGGAGAGAACGGATCTTCAATTCTTGACCTAGGTCTTGAATTTCCACCAGACACAGCGACGATCGTATACTTCGATGCAAGATCTGATTCCTCCATTGATGATGAGGACTCTTGAGCTTGGAAATCGAGACGGGTTGAAAAGATCGGCGGCGATGAAACTCAGAGAGCACGGATAAGCTCTGATACCATATTGAAACTCTGAGTTGGAAACGAGAAAAAGAATGAAGAGAAAGAAGATTCTCAATCAATGTGATTGAGAGTCAGAGGGAATGTTTTTCATTAAAAGAAATTGAAAACATACAAGCAGTCATTTTCAAGTATTTATAATACCGGAAAAGAAAGTCAAAAAGAATAAAAGAGAACTACAAGTCGTTTTAAAAGAAAGGACAAAACAACAACAAAGTAATAACAACTCCTGATCTTCGATAATATCCCAACGCACATACATTACTTTATAATAATCCATTTATAGTTATATATAAGCTAACACGCGTCCATTAATTTACAGTATAATCATCACTCCATTGCCCTGTCGAACGACACTCCAATCATGGACCCGTACGAGAAGCTTCGCATAGTCGTAAACCCCGACGGAACAATAACCCGACTACAACACTACCAACACTCGCCCGCGTCTTGCGACGATCCCACCCAGCCGGCTCTTTCCAAGGACTTCACCATCGACCAATCAAAGAGCACCTGGCTCAGGCTCTACCTGCCCCGCGAAGCACTGGAACACTCCTCCTCCCCCGAAAGACTCCCCGTCATCATATACTTCCACGGCGGAGGAATGGTTTTCATCAGCGCCGCCAACACCGAAGTCCACCAATTCTGCGCCAATCTCTCCGCCGAGACGAAATCCCTCGTCGCCTCCGTCGAATTCCGCCTCGCGCCGGAGCACCGCCTCCCGGCGGCCTACGACGACGCCCTCGACGCGCTCCGGTGGATCGGCGCCGCCGCGGCGGAGGACGACGACGACGGATGGGTTAGAGACTACGCCGACCTCTCGCGGTGCTTCCTCATGGGCGGCAGCGGCGGCGGGAACATCGCGTACGGCGCTGGGCTGCGCATAGCCAGGTAATACAATTGCATATTTTATGTTTTTTTTTAATCGTATTTATGTCTGTTTGGTAGGTTAATCTAATTTAAATACAGTATCATTTTTACACTAAGTTTTAATTTGGCTCCAATAAATTTTATTTTATAACAAATAATATTTTTTAAAAAATTCAATTAATTAAATGAAATGATCTATTAATTATGTATTTAATTTAACATATACACTTTAATTATTTAATATGAATCGATCAAATTAATTATCATAAAGCTTAATTAAGCATTGTAATTTTCAATCGAAACATCGCCACATTGATTAACGAATTATAATAAAGCTTACATATTTTGGTGTTATTATCATCGAAACATCTCCACTTTATCCGTGTATTTAACCACATGCAGGATAAGATTAATTGATAATGTATATATAGTAATGATATTCTCCCCATATATTTCCTCTTTAAAAAAAATGCTTCATATCAAAATTTTGTATTAGGTCTAAGAAAATATTGGTCGGAGGCTCATCGGAGGACGCCATTATCGGCAGGACGGCGGTGGTGCGGGGGCTGATTCTTCAGCAGCCTTTCTTCGGCGGAACTCGGCGGACGGCGTCGGAGCTCAGGCTAGAGCACGACGCCGTTCTTCCGCTGTGCGTGAATGATTTGCTGTGGGAGATGGCGCTGCCTCTCGGCGCTGGCCGTGATCACCAGTACTGTGATTTTATGGCCGCCGGAGGATCAGCGGCCGTGGCAGAGAGTGGGTGGCGCGTGTTGGTGAGCGCGTGTTACGATGACCCTTTGTTTGACCGACAGGCTGAGTTGGCGAAGATGTTGGAGGAGAAGGGCGTTCAGGTGGTGGCCCACTTTGGGCCTGGGAACCATGGCTCTGACATGTTTGACCCTTCTTTGGTCAAACTTCTCTGCGTGGCTATTAAAAAATTTATATATGCTTAATAAATATCAATATCACTTTGGGTTTGAGGTCATTTACGGGCTTGAATATCTTAAGTCTGTTTTTCTTTGTTTATTTGGGCCTTTGCTGAGTTTCATGGACCAACTCGATTCTAAATGTTGTACGCATAAAATTAAAAATGACTAGCATACTATCATTTTGCACAAAAATTATACTTTGGACAAAATACTAGTAAAAGGAAAAGAGAATAATTTTTTTTTAATCTATTTTTACCCTCTTTTTTTTAAGTTTTTTTCTAATTTTTTTTTTCTCTGAGTCTCGCAAGACTTTTATTTTTTTATTTTTTATTTTTTAAATCTGAGTTTATTTGACGATTTGTTGACATATATATGTCAATAATTGACACAATTTGTTGCATCGGGGACCTGAGGCCTTTGATTTTATTTTGAGGAGTTTTAGCTAAACATCATGTTCTCTCTTCTTTTTTTCACAATGTTGTAGTAGTTTAGAAGACGTTCGAGAATGTTGCTGGTGTAAATAGTCTATTAAAAAAAGTCTGGATGTAATGCGATTATATTCTGGTTGAAGTAGCTTAAATAGATGAGTTGGTGGTGAAAGGCAAACTAGTTCAACCTTGTCCAAGAACTTGTTGCATTTGCTATAATTTATCAAGCTAAGCTTTGTGTGTCTCTATTTTATTCATAATCATATAAATGATAATCAGGTTATAACTGGTTTAGTGGTAATGAGATAGGAGTCTGATCAACGATTAAAACCGACGAAAATTGTTGAACGTTTGAACTGATTTATTTCAGTGACAAAAGATACGCAGAAAAATAATGTGTTAATCCATTTGCATGCTTTCCAAACACCTAGTCATTTGTTTGATCTAGTCCTGCTTTCCAAATTTTAGGGGAGAGAGCTTACGGCGAAAGATTCGCTCTTTTTAACACTACTAGTTGAATATACGCTCGCGGGAAAGAGAGAGAAGAAAAAGAGAGAGAAGGAAAAAGATGAAATGAGAAGTAAAAAAAAAAAAAAAAATTGAGGAAAAGAGAGGCAGGAGAGAAAAAGAGAAAAAAAAAAAAAAAAAAGTTACCACGTGCCGTCGTTTGGTTTAACCACGTGTCGGCTTTTTAATCAAAGTTGTAAAACCTATTGATACTTATTATCTATGTTATGGATGTGTCGTTTGTTTTTTTTTTTTTTTTTTTTTTTGTTTTTTTTTTTTTACTTCAGGCAATGTCTCAAATATTATCTCTTTTTGTCAATAAAGTCCCACTAAATTATATCGAATTGGAAATTTAAATGTATGCTTTATTTATGCATTATGTTATTATAGAGAAAATGACCATGATCTCTGAATTTATCGGGTACTTACTTATATTTTTTTAGTGTAGTTAAATAGTCCAATTGAGATGTTAAAAGATACAAAATAATAACTCTAAAAATTTAGTTTGGGTGACATTAACTTCTTCTTATATTCTACTTCCATAAAAGGTTTATGTGTAACTTGTGCTTAAAAGTTCAATGTAATCAATTTTTTAGTCGACACTTGACATTTTTGTGATTATAGATAACATACCTATCATTTGATCACTCTAATCATAATATATATATTTTTTTATAATACTCTTAACTATATTAATAAAAACTATCATACGCTAAAACAATAATTATCGGATGAAGTGAATTAATCTTCTTTTTGAAAAATTATACGAACTAGGTCACTTAAAACGTTGAGATTTTAAAATAGCCAACGCTTGAATTTTTGTTAAAAAAAATAGCCAATTTTTTGTATGTGGCAATACATCCAAATTTTTAATCTAAAAAATGTATATAATTCAAAAAATATTTAGTATTATTTTTAGGAATATTAGTAACGCAATTGCTTTTATTTTGAATGCTCTCTCTCTCTCTCTCTCTCTCTCTCTCTCTCTCTCTCTCTCTCTCTCTCTCCCGTGCGTTCCATCCGAATTTCAATTCTTTAATCTTCAATTACAATTTACAACCAACGAAGTTGTGTAATTTGTCATAATTTCTTATTTCTTTTGTCATTAACAAATTCTTTGTATTCAGTGACAATGCCCAATAACATCAAAAGCATATCGACGCACTTTAATATATATATATATATATATATTTAATATCCTACAATATTTTGTTTTCCCCATAATCCTTAGTTTCTTTCTCCACTATCTATTATTTGACATTTCTTGAAGAATAGCCGCCAAGAAAGAAAAAAAAAGGGTCAGGTGTTCACAGAATCACAGTGCAAGAGACTTGGTTGACAAGTAAAAGCCATTTTTCTCATCATCATAACTCATAAGTAAAAGCATTAGACCATCCACAATCCATCTCTATTTTTCATCTCTATTTTACATATTTACATCAGTGAACAGTATATTTTATCTGCACTCCATCTCTATTTTACATCTTCTTTAAAGAATATTCTAAATATATCCTCTCCCACTATATTTTTTTATAATTGAGTTTTAACCCATTATTATTTTTATAAATTGTAAATTTGACCAACACCATTAATTTTGTTCATATTAGTCCAAATACATAGATATTATTAATAATCTATCCGAAAATTAAAAAAAATTCATTAATTGCACAAATATGATAATATATTAATTGAAAATAGAGTACATAAATTAAAATATTACATCTCATAATAAAAAAAAAAAACACACCACAACATAAGTAAATGCATTACATTAATAAAAATAAATAAAACACACCACAAGCTATTAATTGATTAACAAAAACATAAATATAGACTTAAGAATTTGAATATCTCTCCCACAGATGATCTATTAATGCATTACGTAGGGCAAAATGGGTATCTTTGTCTCTGATTTGGCTGTATCTTAATAATTTTTAGAATACACTAATTTACAAATAAATACATAATACATATAAGTATTAAATTGTAGTTATAAATTAAATTTTGGGTTAATAATATAATTTTTAAAAGTTTGGGGTAAATATAGAGATGAAATAGTGCATCTCCATATTTGGAGACACACTATTGCGTTTAGCTCCATATTTGAAGAATGGAGAAAAAAATGAAGATGCATTGTACAAGCATCTCTATCTCGATCTCTATAGTAGAGATGCATTGTGCATGCTCTTATAAATACACACACACGCGCACGCACACACACACACCTCACATCACACAACAGATATCACACACGAACAAAAAAACACTCGCAACAATGTCCATATCCAACGACGATAACGCCACCCTAAACTCAGAGCCGATCTGCACCGTTGATCCGTACGACTTACTAAAGATCGTCAGAAACACAGACGGCACGCTCACGCGCCACGTCATCATCCCGAGCTCTCCCGCCGAACCGGATTCCCCATAATTATAAAATTATAAAATTAGTATTTCGGTGGAAAGTGGGAAAAAATTATAAAATTGGTGACAAATGAGGCAATTTCTTTATATATATATATATATATATATATATATATATATATATATATATATATATATATATCCTACAATATTTCCCCATAATCCTTAGTTTCTTTCTCCAGTATCTATTATTTGACATTTCTTGAAGAATAGCCGCCAATAAAGAAAAAAAAAAGGTCAGGTGTTCACAGTGCAAGAGACTTGGTTGACAAGTAAAAGCCATTTTTCTCATCATCATAAGTAAAAGCCATTTTTCTCATCATAAATAAAAGCCTTATAAATACAAATACACATACACCTCACAACACAACAGATATCACACACGAACAAAACAAAACTCGCAACAATGTCCATATCCAACGAAGATAACGCCACCCTAAACTCAGAGCCGATCTGCACCGTTGATCCGTACGACTTGATAAAGATCGTCAGAAACACAGACGGCACGCTCACGCGCCACGTCATCATCCCGAGCTCCCCCGCCGAACCGGATTCCGCGAACACCCCTTCCAAAGACGTCACGCTCAACCCATCTCGGAACACGTGGCTCCGAATCTACTTGCCTTCTCCGAACAAACCGCCGCCCGAAAAACTCCCGTTAATCGTCTACTTCCACGGCAGCGGGTTCATCCTTTCCAGCGCCGCCTCCACAATGCACCACGACCTCTGCTCCGGAATGGCGACGGAGACCGGCGCCGTGGTGCTCTCCGTCGGTTACCGCCTCGCCCCCGAGCACCGCCTCCCCGCCGCCTACGACGACGCCGACGACGCCCTGAGATTCGCCGCCTCCGGATCCGACACGTGGCTCAGGGATTTCGCCGACACGTCCAGGTGCTTCCTCGCCGGGACGAGCGCCGGAGGGAACATCGCGTACCGCGCCGCCGTGAGAGCCGCGGCCGCGGGATCGGATCGCAGCGGCTTCTTCTTCGGGTTGAAGATCAGAGGGCTGATATTGCACCATCCTTTCTTCGGCGGAGTTCGGAGAACCGCCTCCGAAGTCCGGCTGGTGAACAATCGAGTTCTGCCGCTGAGCGGCACCGACTTGATGTGGGAGCTGGAGCTTCCGGTTGGGGCTGACCGGGACCACAGGTATGCCAATCCGACGGCTGCGGAAGAGGAGTGCGGGTTGATCGCACGGCTAGGGGCGAGGGTGCTGGTGATCGGGTGCGGCGGAGATCCGTTGATCGATCGCCAGGTGGCATTGGTGGAGATGTTGAAGAGGAACGGCGTTGAAGCCGTGGGTGAGTTCGGGGAAGGGGATTATCACGGAGTTGAGTTGATGGATGTTTGTAAAGCAAAGGCCATGTTTGTTTTGCTTAATGATTTCGTAAACGTTAAATGTTGAGTGTTTCATTTTTATCAATATTAAAGTATTTCAAACAATAAGATGGTTGGAGATTGTTCCCCCTCGCGCTTTATAGGAGGTTATTTAAAGACCAAACTGAGATCTCTATATAAATTCTTATATTTCGGTTTTCTATTAATAAAGGGCAATTGTAGGAATCTAGCTCATCAACGTTGATCATCTAAATTAAATATAAGTGATTGCACTAACCTTACGTTGCTCATCTTAAAGTGGTTCAGTGTTCTTTTTGAATAATCTTGATGTCGTGGCTTCCTTTACTTGCCTTTAGCGGAATCTCGGTCTTTGACACTAATATAAACGAGTCCCGCCTAATAATTATCTTCAACTAAAATTATAATTTTATTATTTAATATTAAGAATATAACCCAATTCATATTTATCACTTTTTATGTTGCATACTTTTTTTTGTCTTAATTTAAACTATTTTATTTATTATTAAATAATTAGAAAGTTAGGATTATAGTCCATCTGTATAATTAATTTTTTATGCTAAAACTAACTCAATAGTTAGAAAATAATGTAAATTAAAGTAAAATGCATGCGTTAAGACATAGACACGACTTAACCTATTTTTTATTATTATGTAAATAATTAATAATTATCTTAATTGAGGATAACAATTTAGTTATTTCATAAGTAAACTTAATTAAGTTAAAAAGTTACTTAAAATGGTCTAAATGTAGCTCACCTTAATTTTTGTCTTCTTTCCATAAATCTTTTGTTTCCGGACAATGTTAGTATTTGGTATTTCTTACCTTGCGTATAGCCATCAAGCAAACAAAGTACTCATCTCCGCTCCTCAGCGCGCAAGAGACTTGGCGAACAAGTAAACGATACACATACACAATACACCGCACAAGTCACAACGATATCCCAACGCACATACATTACTTTATAGTATAATATACTCCATCTATAGTTATATATAAGCTAACACACGTCCATTAACTTACAGTATAATCATCACTCCATTGCCCTATTCGTGGTCTCGCCACCGAGATAAAACGACACAAAAAAATGTCGAACGACACTCCAATCATGGACCCGTACGAGAAGCTTCGCATAGTCGTAAACCCCGACGGAACAATAACCCGACTACAACACTACCAACACTCGCCTGCGTCGTGCGACGATCCCACCCAGCCGGCTCTTTCCAAGGACTTCACCATCGACCAATCAAAGAGCACCTGGCTCAGGCTCTACCTGCCCCGCGAAGCACTGGAACACTCCTCCTCCCCCGAAAGACTCCCCGTCATCATATACTTCCACGGCGGAGGAATGGCTCTCTTCAGCGCCGCCAACACCGAAGCCCACCAATTCTGCGCCAATCTCTCCGCCGAGACGAAATCCCTCGTCGCCTCCGTCGAATTCCGCCTCGCGCCGGAGCACCGCCTCCCGGCGGCCTACGACGACGCCCTCGACGCGCTCCGGTGGATCGGCGCCGCCGCGGCGGAGGACGAAGACGACGGCTGGGTTAGAGACTACGCCGATCTCTCGCGGTGCTTCCTCATGGGCAGCAGCGGCGGCGGGAACATCGCGTACGGCGCTGGGCTGCGCATAGCCAGGTAATACAATTGCATATTTTATGTTTTTTTTTTAATCGTATTTATGTCTGTTTGGTAGGTTAATCTAATTTAAATATAGTATCATTTTTACACTAAGTTTTAATTAGGCTCCAATAAATTTTATTTTATAACAAATAATATTTTTTTAAAAATTCAATTAATTAAATGAAATGATCTATTAATTATGTATTTAATTTAACATATACACTTTAATTATTTAATATGAATCGATCAAATTAATTATCATAAAGCTTAAACATTGTAATTTTCAATCGAAACATCGCCACATTGAT